>NC_031788.1:942239-953360 GCF_001522545.3 Parus major
GCTCCGCCGGTGGAGCCGGCACGGCAGCCCGGCCTTGTCCCGGGTGCTGCGGGGGCAGCCAGCACCGACACCCGGGATCGGGCACGGCTCCAGCCGGGGCCGCTCCATGGCCCGAGCTCCCCTTCGCCCTGACCCACCCAGGCGGGAGCAGCCCCGGCCCCACCGCAGCAGGTGGGTTCGCGTTCCGGGCCAAGCCTCCAGGGAGCTGGATCCGACATTCCTCAGTCCCACCTCTAGAAGGCTGGAAGAGTTTTCCAGGGAATGTGCATGGACATTATGTCGCTGCCACGGCCAGCCCGTAGCGGGGGGCTCGCATGTCACCCCTTGCCACGGGACAAGGAGGCACCAGCACCACTGGGACCATCAGCAAGAGATGCCGTGACATTGCTCCAGAGCAGCCTCTGCTCTCCCTGAGCCTGCTCTCTCTCCATCGCTGGCTGCTCATGCGTGCGGCCCTCCGGGATGGGAGCTGGAGACCGTGGTTCCCTCTGCAGCACCGTGGCTTTGGGTTGGCGTTTGCAGGTGCCGCTGGCCAGGCTCACCCGGCACTGGTGGCTCCCTGCTCCTGGCTCAGGTGTCGGGAGGGGCTGAGGCTGCTGGGCACAGGGAGCCAGCACAAAGCCGGCAGAGCCCGAATGGGGACACAGGAGCAGCCGTGCCTGGGGCAGGCCTGAGCTCTGGTTACCGACAGCTCCCATTTGGCAGAGTTGTTGTGTATTTACATACATTGAGAGGCCTGCACTGCATCAATGTTTCTGAGATCAAATTGGCTGAAACATTTAAATTTTCCCCTATGCTCCTTCTAGAGATTGGCCTAAAAATCACCAATAAAGTAACTGAAAGATGGAAAATGTTTCTTTCCATGGTCCAAGTTTGTGAAAATTCCTTATCCTTGCAACACTGGCCTCTCTCGACTTGGCACACACACTTGGCTCTTTGGCTGCCAGATCTGAGAAATCCATCTACTGCCTTAATGTATCCTGGACATCTGTTGTTTTGGGAGGCAGAGCATGTGGAGTACTGGGCTGTTTGGCTCTGGGGAGGTCACCTGACAGGCAGGTGTCCTACTTTCTCATCCTCCAATGAGCCAGCTAATCCCCTGCATGAGCAGCTCTGCTGGTTCAGTGCTCTTCAACACAGGGACTTGTAAATCTTCCTTTGCTGAGGCACTGGCAAGGTTTGGGTTGTGCCTCCAGCAGCCTGAGGACATCATGGCCATTGCCAGCTATAGTAAATAAATAGGAACAGGGACAGGAGCAGGATAGTTTGGCTTTTGAAATGCAAACCAGTCTCAGCCTGCTCCACTTGCAGGCATCACTCCAGTTTCCCCATCCCCAGCAGCTGGAGGAGTTTCTTCCCCACCACTGCATCTTGCCCCACCCCTGGCCAGGAGCTGTGTCCATACTGCATCCTCTTTCACCCACTGCCTGGCAGAGGATCAACCCACTAAGCCAGCCTCTGCCTCTCTGGTGTTTATGACAAACCTAAACCAATTGGCTGTGGCAGGAGTATCCATCTCAGCCTCTATGGCCTGTGACTTGCCACCCCCCTCGGTCATGTGTGGCTCCAGCCTGAGCGGCCCCTGTGGTTGTGGTGGGGCAGAAGGTGAGAGCCCTGGTCAGGGAAGGTAAATGTGACTCTGTCCTACCACACATCAGATGCCATGGGCTCAGAAGGAGCCACGCTGGGGGCACTGGAGTCGCTCCTCAGAGCTGTGGGTCAGCAGTCCGGGATTCTCCCCACGGGTCAGCAGGAAACTCCTTGAGGCTGAGAGCCCTCAGCTCATTGAATAGGGATTGTGCATTCCAGGGTACCCTTCTAAAATCTAGAGAATTTGTACAGTGGGGTAGTTCTGACTCTACTTCACAGCACAAATCTGTATTCAAATGCTGGCTGAGGTTTATCTAGTTTAATTGGTTTATAAAAGAAGTTTATCTGAATATATTGTCTCAATGTTACAAGCTTTGTGACATCTGTGGGCAGCTGAAAGCGAACAGCTGTGAGCACAGCCTTTGCAAGCTTGGAAATCAACCTGGGGAACTGCAGAGATGGTGACACCCCATGAAGGGAACAGAGGCTCCTTGGGAGGTGCTGCCACCCCAACAGGCACTGCTCAGTGCCAGTGGCAGGTCTAGCTGGGCTCTGACAGCTGGGACTGGCTGGACTTGAGATGCCTGGGTGCACAGCCACCCTCCAACACCCCTTAGCACCCACCCCAGATTTCCCCCTTTAACATCCACAGTAACTTGCACTAATTTCAGCACATTCTGTGCCTGGAGCCCAAGGAGCACCAGACACTCCTTTAGCAGTTCCACCACACAAAACACTGCTCACCTTTCAGCAGGGTTAGGCCAGGGGATACCTCTCTCCCTCCTGCCAAGGACTGGCTGCTCTTTGCTGAAAGCCAAGGTGATGTTCTGCAGGTCTGCAGCTTAGCAGGGAGCTCCACTGTGGGCAGTGCAGCCTCTGTGTCAGCTCCATAAGGATACAGCTGCTGCTGGAACTGCTCTCCAGTGCAGGAAGGATGCTTTTCTCCCTGAGCTGAGGCTTTACGGTAGCACTGATCCCCACCAGCCACTGGCTCTTTCCCACCAAGGAGTGGAGAGTGCAGAGCAAGCTTGTGCCAGTGCAGAACTCTGAGGGCAGGGGTGCTGCCAAAGCCCTGCTCTCCCACAGCATTCCCTGCTCCTGTCCTCCCAGCACCAAACCATGCTCTCTGCTAGACCATTTCTGTGTCAGTCTCTCAAATCTCTACAAGTGCCTCCTGTAAGTACAGTTCTCATCATTTGCAAGATGCTCAGCTCCCTTCTTCTGGCTCCAACATTCTCTTGAGCTTCTTAAAATTAACTCCTTCCTTCATGAGCAGGCACCAAAGATTTAGTTCTCCTGCTGACCAGCACAGGGGATAACAGCTCCTACTTAAGGCACCCCTTAAAACAGGAACCTGAAGAGATAAAACCTGCAGCTGAGCAACAGCAAACAGTAAATTCTTTACAAGGAGCCTTAAAGAGATCCAAAGGGCCAATGTCTGTTCATGGTCATGATCCTCCTTGGTTCAGGTTCAGCTTCATTTCCAGTGGAATTGCACTGAACTGTCCAAGAACTGAGCTGCTGGGAGCACAGGCAAGCAAGGAACAGAGCAAAGGGTCACGGAAGCAGCTCTGCACTTTCTCTGCACATGGTACAGCAGTGCTCCAGGTCCTGCTTCAGACCACACCTGAGCACTCTGGCATGAGCAGTGGCCCAGTGAATCACAGGGCAGAGATGTCACTAAAGGGGCAGAACAGCTTGAACAAGCAGCACAGCTTAGCCTGCTTAGCTGAAGCATGGATCTGAGCATTAGCTACCACAGCAAATGCTTCTGGCCTCTTCTTAAAGTGCAGCATGAGAGACCCAAGAATACAAAAACCTTTACAAAAAATTCCAACTCTGAAAGGAATCCCATGCTCCCACCATTTTACAAAACATCAAAGACCAGAGGACACAGAAGCTGCACAGTGGATTATTCAGGCAACATTTATTAGAGCATTTCAAGTATACAATGGTTTTACTGATGGCTGTAAGCAGCTAAGATGCAGACAGATGCCAGCAGGAAAGGGTGACCTAGAACTAGCAGGCTATGCAATTCTCATGGGAAGTTAATAATTTCAGCTGATAGGAGAGGAAAAGAAAGTAGCAGACTAAAAGTTTGGGCAAGTTTGGGGATAGGGAGGAGAAAATAAAGAAGCTTTTATTGAGATAATTTACTTAAATTGGCCACTGACAAGTAGCAGAAGCTGTCTGCTATTGCACTCTTCCCTTGGCATCCCAAGGACCGAAAATAACCAGGGCTGTTTCTTCACCAAGAACAGACAGATTTTCCCTGGTAAGAATGGAGGCTTGTCCTGACTCAGCACTTGGAGATTGAGATCCCTGGCTTTGCACTCCCAGTGAGAGCCAGGCTGTGGCACTTCCACCAGCAAGGAGGCAATGCAGGCTTGCAGCAAGAGCACACTAAACTACCAACCCCTCACTATAAGGCAGCATTAGGTCGGGACTCTTTTTGGGTGCCTGAGCTGTTTAGAGAAGCAAGGACCACATGGCAACAAGACTACAAGGTCCTCTGACAATAACAAGGACTGTGCGTGTTTCCCAAAAACTATTTCTGAAAGACACGTTCTTAAAAAATATCTTAAAGCAGAAACTCCCCACTGATGCACAAAAAGGGCATGACTAGGGAGGGACTGAGCTATGAAGTGATCAAGCACCTCCCAAACCAGAGGTTGTGTACTCTGCCCAATTTGCAAGTTGGTACTTCTGCATTTAAGATAATAGCTGCCTTGATTGTGTTTTAGTCTCCTGCATTTATGAACAAAGAGCAGTTGATTTCAAGAGCTTAAAACCAAATTGAAACGCTAACATTTAACAGGGTATCTCCAGAATGACTCCTTCGAGACTATGAAGCTCTGAGGTATGTAATGGCAACTTGGTAGTCAGGCTGGCAGAGTGCAGTGGAGCTTCTAAGCCTCCTGAATACATCTTGGTTCACCAAATGAATCAGTTCTTCCTAGCAAAATCACTTAAAAATTTGTCTTCAGCAAAAAGCATTTAAAAATTTTGATCGACAACTGATTTGCAAGTAAAACAAAAAAAAAATAAATATTAGAAATGGTAACAACACAGTCTGTTTAATCAAATCTGATCTGGTTACTACAAAAACATACTAAGAACAGCCACCAACTCATATCCTGGGTGCTGCTGTGCCTTCTGCCCACATACCTACAACTGCTTTTGAAACACTCTTTGTCTAAAGGACAACCATGGAAGACAAGTCAGGGTTTAATGGCAGATTTCAAACAAAAGGGCAAACATACATTAAATTAACAGATTCAACCTTCAGCACACAGGAGTTTGATAAGAGTTACTGGCTAGAGTCAGAGAAAGTTTCAAATTTGAACAGTCTTGAACCACTTCCAAAAATTCCAATGGCTTTTTAATAGTTCCAATAATTCACAGATATATAAAACAGAGACAGGCTTCTTCAGCAGAAGACTTGGGGCTCTTCCAGGCTACCCAGACCACTGGTACAGAGGAGAGCTGGTTCGACTTCCCCACTTTGCCACCAGTCCACTAAAGACCAGGATTTATTAAAAACCTTCTCTATTTATTGACGACTGATTTAACAGTTTTATTACTGTTTTATTCTGATTTAAATGCTGCAGACTGTGTCAATCGTAGTGGATGGCAGTATAGAAGATTATCCAAACAACCTGTGGGGAGGAAAGGAAGGGAAGGTTATTTGGATGCCTCTGGAGAGATCCCAGACACAGCAAATGAACCTCAGGTCTTGCTCTCAACAGGGGACTGAATTCCAGCTTTGCGGTGATCTTGGAGAGATCTTAGGATCACCACTTAGCACAAATGGTGGCATTCAACTTGTCTGCAATCTGGGGTGCCCAGCCTTTCCACATCAAAATCCCACCACAGCTCCTCCAGGGATTTAGAGGGACCAGCTAATCAAGTGCTGTGATCAGGTACTTGGGGCAGGGGAGTAAGGGAAAAACAAAGACACCCAAAACACCAGTCCAGGTGTAACTAGTTCTAGATGGAATGGAACTCCACCAGGATATCTGGGACAGAGGATGGGAGTGGTTGATGCATCCTTTACTACAGAGAAATCTGAGATGTCAGCACTGTATTTCACAGGCAGCAGCCATCAGGTTTTGGGATTTTCTTTCCCAATTATTACCACTTACTCAATGGTGTTAACACATCGGTCTTCCCTCACCACTTCCCCTGCTCTCCTTCCAGGTCTTCAGAAAGTGCACCAACACAATTAACAAATCATCTTAAAGACAGCAAGATGCATTACCAGAAACAGTGCAAAAGATGTCATGAATCCCTCCTTTGTTAGCTCCCATGTCCCACCATATTCCTCCTCATCTATCTGCTGGAAGCTGCTGAAGTAGAGGTACAGAACACCAGCATTGATCAGGCAGAATCTGCAGGGAGAGGTTAGGAGCCATCATTCCAGTGGCACACGCTGCAGGTATCCCACATGCCATACAGTGAAATATCTTTCATCCACAGCAGAGAGAAAGCAAAGAGGAATTCTTTTCCTGCAATAGTTCCCAGGCAGCTTGGTCATTTCCTCAAAAGATCCCCCCCAGGTGACCTTGCCAGGTTGGGATGAAGTTCACCTGACAAGGCACAACCTACTCCTAGTAGGGCTCAAGAGGCAGAAGTCAAAAGCTGGAAGTATCCTCAGATCTGCAAACTTGCAGGTTCTCCTGTCCTGCAGATCGACAGCAGTTCTGCCCCCACAGAGAACCTGTGTGTACTTCTTGATTCTGAGGTGGCTGAGAGGGAAAAGTCACCTCCATGCTCAGGGTGAGAGCCCTGTGAGCATTCCAGGACCAAACCAGGGAGACTCAACAGTGGCCTTGGGCCCCAGCACTGGGGTCCAGCCTGAGACACCTCAGTGCTCTCCAGTCTGTGCTGCAGCAGAGTTTATCCTAAAACAGGATTGGCTTTACAACACCCAAGCTTGGGGCTGGGGCAGCCTGGGCAGGGACAGGACCATGTCCTGCAAGGAAAGCTGTGTGGGAAGGGTGGGATGACAACACACACAGAGTGGGGGAGCAGCAGCAGCTGGGGCAGCTGTGCCACTGCACAGCACAGAGAAACCCCACACACACTTCCAGCACCTTTTGGTTTTCCATTGTACACCAAATCCCTCCTGTTTACATTTAGCACAGGAATTGGCTTAGGTGCCTGAAGGTGCCTTGTCAACTAATGGTGACTAAGTGTGCTGGTTTTGCATTGATTGACATTTGGGGAAGAAGTCAGAAACCACCCACGGAAGTGATTTCTTTGAGAGAAGCTGCTGAGAGCTTCCTCTGTGCCTAGGACAGGCCAAGAGCTGGCTAGTTCTGAGAACTGACAGCATTTTGAAGCATTTAGAAAGTAGATCTGCCTCTGTGAATTCCACATTTTAAAAGCCACAAGCCCAGGAACTCTCTCTCTTTGCTTCCAGCCTCAAAAGGTAAACAGAGCTTTAGTGGGGCCGGCCCTGCTCCCCTGTAGCCTGTGCGGCCTGGGGGGGCCTGGCCGGACCCCAACAGCTCCCGGGTGGGGGATGGAGGCTGGGGGGTCCCAGCCCAGGCTGGACCACGGCTGCTGCCATCTCACCAACACTAAACCCCCCCGAAGCCTGCACTGACAGCTCCAGGCTGAGCCAAGAGCGGCCGCCCCTCCCAGCAGCTGCCGGGCTGAGGGAGGCACCAGCACGGTCTGAAATCAATCGCCGTGACTGCTGTGGCTATTGCCTACAACCATCTGCAGACCTGGCAAGAGTTAACCCTTTCAGTGCACAGATGAGGCCTGCAGACCTTGTTCCTCTCTCCAGGGAGAGAAAAGGAGTGATGACACGTAGAAAGACAACATGAAAACATCGAGGTCAGTGAAGAAGGAGTCAAGTCTCAGATGGAAGGAGAATGAGGAGACGCTGAATGAGGCTGAAAAATTCTTTTAGTAAGGCCATAGAGATGCACAATGATATACTAGAATATCTCCTTTAATTCATGAGAGAGTATGGGGGGGATGAAGTATTCAAACTGTAGATGTGAGCAGAGGCATCCATTGATAAAGCCAAGCAGATGTTGGAGTAGCTGTGATCCCATGAGAAGCTTGAACAGAGAGAGATGTGAGGAAGACCCTTTACCCCCAGATAAAAAAGAAAACCTCTGTTCCCAGAGATGATCACAGACACAGATGAAGGTTCAAACCTTTGCCTTTGAACAACTCATCCTTAAAATAATACTCCATGAGTTCATGGCCCATGGACACACCTCTAGGAGGGCTGTGAAAATGGGAGGAATTTCATGATGCAGAACTTTTCCTGGGCAGCTGCTATTCATGGAAATGAAAAGCCACCACAAAACTGTTTCTTGTGGAGAAGTCTCCATAGCATGACAAGAGAAAACTCCTCTCCCTACAAAAACTGATTAAAGACTATTGTATAGCTGGTACTGATTTAACATCCCAGGTTTTTCTATCTATGGTGTCAGCTGGGAAAGGAAAGAAGTTGGGTAGGGGGAGGAAAGGTGTTCTGGAGGTTTTATTCTGATGCTTCTTATTCTTATGGTCCTGTTAATAAAGTTTCTTTATACCTTTTAAGTTTTAGGCCTGTTTTGCCCTTCTCCTAATCCATATCTCACATCAAGAAATGAGGAAGTACCCTGGTGACTTTAGCCAGGGCTGAAAATCCACCACATTATTTGGTGCATTGGCCGGGAAACTCAAATTGGCAAATCTAAACCACTACACTAAGTAAGAACAATGAACTCTTCCTGGGGCCATTTCAGATTTATGTTTGTTGTAGCTAACTGGGTTCCTGCTGAAGCACCTCCCCTCCTCATTCCTGCCAAAACCAGAACACTCAGACGAGGGACAAGATGACAACTGAATTGTCAGAAAAGCTAAGAAAGAAAGTCAGAAAGGCTAAAAAAATGCTGTGAGGCTGGAGCTTGACTATCCAGATCTTGGCTAGGCAGAGATATTTGTAAACAAACAAAGACTCCCCAGGGTAGATCCAGCATCTTCCCAGAACAAGTGTGCAGAGAGCAGGGCTGTGTCCCCACCTCCTGTCCCCTGAACACTTCTAAGCACGTGTCAGTGCCAAACAGATTTTCTCTTCATAGCTCACTACACCTTTCAGACACCTCTGGGGAGGTGACCTGGCTCCCATGTCTTCGGACTCAATGCACACACCCCGTTCAGGCACTGCCTTCCCCACCCCATGGCTGAAAGAGCCATGTCAGGAAGCCAGGAGTGCTGCCAAGCTCTGCTGGTGCCACTGTGCCAGTGCCACTGTGCCTGCTTGAGACCTGCAGTCTCTCATGTTCTGAACAAACCTTTTCTTCTTCACAGAGCAGCTGCCCCTCTTGTCTGCTGACAGAGCCTCCCGTCTGAGCAGAGCTCAAAGACCAGGACATCCCCCCCATGGACGCTCCTTCCTGGGTGACCACACCAGGCAGCACACTCCCAGCCCCTCCCACACATGCAGGACACACACAGCAAGTTCCCTTCTTCTGCCACTGCCCCCTTTAAAAACAAAACAAATAATAATTTTTAAAAGTATTTAAAAGATCAGGCATGATGGACATGTTATGATTTGGATGAACTCCATGGCAGCCAACAATGGAATGAAACGCTGGCTGTGAGACACAGAGCAGGCAGAGCCTGCCTTTAGCCAGCCCAGTGTTCACAGTACAGCCTCAAACACGCTCCCAGGCCAGGCCAGAAGTGGGAAAGAACACGAGACAGAAAAGGAAATAAACCTTACACTGCTATTCCCACGAATCCCTTCAGTGGAACTACTCCCCAGATGATTCCCAAAATAACCGCAATGATCTGCCGGAACCAGTAGATCACATCTAAAAACTCGTCCTGAGGAGATAAAGCACAAGAAAAATTTTGGCATTTATTATGTTTCATTTTTTTAAAGTATCACACAATTAACAGGTGAAAATTCAGCATACTGAACACTTAGTTCTCCACTCAGAGTATAAAATATTGCACTCAGAACAGATAAAGCAGCTTTGGTCATCGTGTACCCTGGGCTTCTCTGCTTCCACATTAAACACACAGCTTTGTCCTCCAATGGGCCAACTGCAGAGGCAAACAAATCTCTAGTCCCCTTACTTACTAAAGGTGCAATAATAATCCCCCGGAATAAAAGTTTAAAGAACTTTTATGCTTTAAGACTGTCCTCCCCACTCTGGCCCAGGCCCTCCTGCACCCGAGAGCTGCTCCAAAGCACAGCTGTACCTCACTCATGCCAGGAGAACTCCTGAGCAGCAGGGGTGTGCCCGTTCCTCTTTGTCCAAGGGCCCACACTCCTGCAGCTACCGCAGCCTGGAAGTGCTGGCTCACACTTTAATAAGATTCACTTCAGCTCACATCTCTTTTCTCAGGACTGGGATTGTCTCAGCATGCCCCCAAACACCAAAGGCTTTGTGATCTCCCCAAAGCCTGTAGGATGTGCCAGATGTTCTACTCTGTGTGGAAGATGTGAATCCATGTCAGATACAGATATTTCTCCCGGTCACTGCATTTGTCAGAGAGTTCAGCTTTCAGTTCACATCCTAGTTTATCAAAACATTGGCACAGCTGTCCGTGCTTCCCTGCTGACTCTGACATTCCGGCTCCATCTGCCAGAGGCGAGGGGGCAGGGACACATGAGCCCCACCAGTTCGAGGAGCAACAGGTAAGGAAAAAGTGACACAGATTCCTGTTTGTCCCCCAAGGAAACAGAGCGTGCCCCTTCCCCACGCCAAAAGCAAAGTCAAAACCAGGGAGCAGAGACCCTGGAACGCACGCTGTGTGCCCAGGCCGTGGAAGGGCTCCGGATCCAGCGGGATCCCGGGAAGGAGCCGGGAAGCAGCGGGAGCGCCGGCAGCTCGTGGCCGTGCTGCTGGGAGGCAGCAGCAGAGAGAAGCACTGAGCAGGAGCACTGCAGCACATGGCAGACGTGCACAGGAAAACTTTGGAAAGCGGATTCTATTTCGGGTGTTCCTTGAACTATACAAGGGAAATTTTTATTTAATCCGAGAGGAGTTTTAAACCACAAGCCAAAAGTAACTGAGGTATCTTAACGCTGTATTTCCCTTGGCTCCACGCCCAAAGAGCAAAGAGCTGGCTGTGCTCCGGCGCCTCTGCCTGCGGGGCACGGGGGATCGGGAAACGCGGCTCCGGTGATCGGTGCGGCCGCACTCCAACACGAGCATTTACCCCACGACCACGGCCGCCGCTCCCGGGGGCTGCGGGCACGGGGCGCTGCCGAGCCCCGCCACGGCCCCGCCACGGCCCGGGCGCGGCACCGGCCCCGCGGGTCCCCGCCGGGGCTACAACCGCGCTCAGGGACGGCGGCTCCTCCGGCATCCCCGCGGGACGGAGCCGCCGCACCGGGAGCGTTCCGGCCCCCCGAGCTCGCCCCTCAGGGCCCCCTCTGGTCCCGCCGCCCCGGTCCCACCTTGTCGTGCCAGGCGGAGTCACTGCGCAGCGCTTTGCCCCACACGGAGCCGCGCCCGGCCGCACCGCCGTTGGCCACCGCGTGGTGCTGCGGGTGCGGCGGCTCGT
>NC_031788.1:953780-955673 GCF_001522545.3 Parus major
GGGAGTCAAATCTCGGCCTGGCAGGGCCACTCCCCAGCGGAAGGGTCGGGCAGCAGTGCCGGTGTTGCTGGGTGGGACAGCCCTTCGCAGCCCTGCAGTGTCACCGAGGCTGTCACAGGGGATGCTGGTGCACAGCCAGGCTGAGGAGGCTCTGGAGGGCTGGGAGTCCTTAGGATGCATATGGTTGTGCTGCTTCTTACCTGGTTATTCATACCTTAGAGCAGCTGAAGGTATGAGGGTTGTGGATAGAGTTATCACGTGTACAGCCCTAAAAATTAGACTCTTTTTTATATTCTTGCCTTCTAGGAGCAGTGGGACTCAGACCATTTGCACTTCTGGAAAAATGTATGGGAATTAGTCCTGCATGGTGTGGGCAAGGTGTAAGGTTGGGTCTCACTATCTGTTACCCTCCTCAGTGTGTGATTGTGTGGGTAGAAAGGAGCCTTAGTGACAGTATTCCAGGTGCCCTTGGGCAGCTGAGCTTGCCAGTGCTGGGGTCACTCCAGGCACGGCTGCAAGCCCTGGATCCCGTGGGGATCCTCAGCAGTGCCAGTGGGGCCGAGTCCTGCACAGGTGCCCTGTGTGGAGCCATTCCTGCCCTGCCTGCTGTGGGTTGTGTCCCACTGCACTATGTGAGCTTTGCTGTTCCTTTTGCCCAGTTACAAACCCCAGGCCCGAGGTCCTGCATTTCTTTGTATCTCACAGGCTTGGAAACACGATGTGCTGAGTGTCTCCACAGCCTGGCTGCAGCTCCAAATGCTCCAGCAGCAGCTGCTTTGCTGCCAGCAGGACCTGGAGCCTGTGGGTGCAGGCTGACCCTGCGTGGGGTCAGCACAGAGGGAACAGGCAGAGGAGTCCTTGTCCCAGAGCTCTGATCACTTCCAGCCAGGACCATGAAATCTAAATGCAGAATATGCAAGATACTTATGGGTTTAAAAAGTATCTTGCCCTGCTCCTGCAAGGCCATCAGGCCCCTGCTGACCTCCAGCCCCTTGGGCATTTGTCAGAAGCCAGAGGCTGGTCCAAGCCAAGGGAGCCTCGTAGCACGACCAGGAAGGGGACACACAGTGTGGGGTCATCGCTGTGTCTTTGGCAGAGCCTTTGCCTCTGACCCTCACAGCAGGGCCAGGCCAGACATGTCCGGGCTCCAGCCTTGCTCCCTGAAGACTCCTCAGCTGCCTGGGGAGAGTGGAAACAGTGTCACTGTCCCCACTTCACAGGGCTGGAAACACTTGCATGGTGATGAAGGAGGCACCTGGGTCAGGGAACTGACCTAAGAATCACACTCTTAAAAAAATGGGGTTTTTTTACTCCATTTCCATTGCCTGATCCTAAGAGAGAGAGAAGCAAATTAAATTTGTGCTTGAAAGAGCCAAAGGGAGGCAGGAGAGGTGTCAGAGAGCCCAAACAGGCCCCGATAAGGGATATGTGTTGGCAGACACATGGAAGCAGGGAAGAAGGATAATATGGGCAGCCCTGGGCACAGGCAGGGAAGGCAGGAAGGGCTGGAGGGGGCTCAAGGGACAGCACGAGGTGGCCCAGCTGTAGGGGCTGCAAAGCCTGCCAGGAGCAGCTGTGCCTACAGCTCCTCTTCAGCAGCTCCCCTCGCAGGGACCTGGCTGGACACTTGCCCAGTGGCGAGAAACCAGGGCTCAGTGAGGGACAGCAGCCACCCCAGGGGGGCTGGAGGTGGGTCCTGCTCCTTCTGGGCTCCTGGGAACATCTGGACCCTGCTGAGGATGGGCTTCTCCAGCACAGAAAACTCTGGGACCAGCCACGGGGTGGCAGCTCAGGCTGGCTGACTCCTAATGTTTGGTTGTGTCTTTTGGTTTGTGGGGTTTTTTTGGTGTGGGTTTTTTTTTGGGGGGGTGGGGGTGTGTGTGTGTTTTGGTT
>NC_031788.1:955755-963150 GCF_001522545.3 Parus major
CCCCCGTCCATCTCACAGGAATGGCAAAGATTCTGGGTTTCCCTGGCTTGTCTCCACCCTGGCATAGCATCTAGCAGCATTTCCAACTCTACTCCTGCATTTTGCTGTCTTCTGAGCCCACAGCCTGAGCAGGGTTCACCTCCTCCTTCTGAGGGGCTGCAGGCAGGACACCTGCTTTCAGCAAAGGGTCAGGAACCTCCGTGGCTCCCCAGAGGAGGTAATGCCCCTGCAGATTTCATCCAAGCAGGATGGGGACATGGGTAAGATGTCCCCAAGTCAGGCAGGCTCTTGGCAGAGCAGGTTACTGGTCTTCTGAGCCAGTGGGGACAAACTCCATGCCTCGGGCAGGGTCTGGCCAGGCTGCCAGAGGGCATGGCCACTGCTTTTTTGTCAGGGTTGAAACAGGATTTTTTGGCTTTTTTGCTTGCTTGCAGTGATGCCCTGCAGGAGAATGGCAGCTGAAGATTAATTTGTGTCACTGTTCATTTCCATTCATCTGTGTTAGTGCAAGGGCAGACTGTGTGCTCTGTGCTGTGCCCTCAGCACTTCTGATCAGGGTCTGATCCTCAACCTCAAGTTCCCACATCTTGTGGTAATTTGATGATTAAAATTGTGATGGCAGTGATGGAGCTTCTGGGAATGCTTGAGTAGAGCAGTCCTGCTCTGGCTGCCCTCTCAGGTGTTGGGTCCCCAGAAGAACATTCCCTCTCAGAAGTACTCTGGTGTCTCTCTCTTCCACCTTCCTGCTCCTCTACAGGCTGAATTCTGCCCCCAGTGTTGTGGGACCCCACAAAACAAAGATAAATCTCCTCTGGGATGATGTCTGGAGGGGCATCACCCAGCCAAGGGGGATTCCACAGGACCAAGAGCTCCTCTTGGTGCCTGCAGGACTGTGATAAGGCTCAGAGTTGCTGATGGGAAGGAAACGTGAGCAAGACCTGCTGCCCTGGAGAGGTGTCCCAGGATCAGCGTGAGTCCTGCCTCGGGTGACAGGCAGGAGCTCCCCAACCCTGTTTCTCCAGGTTCTGGAGCCCTGCTTGGGAATGGGGCAGTTCCCCAGCCATTCTCTGCTCCAGATCACTTTTTAGAGGCCCTTTGAGGAGCTGCTTGACCATCCTGGCCACTGTTCCCTTTGCATGGCCGCAGGGACCATTGGCAGAGGCTGCCCATGGTGCGGCCTGTGGATGCTCTCCGGCCTGTCCACGGGACCCCAGGGGCTCTGGTCCTCCAGCAGCCCCAGGCCTGCAGCAGGACCTGCTCTGCCGCACCAGAGCTGCTCCAGAGAGCTCAGGGTGAAGCTCGGCCCGTGCGCCCCCGGCAGTGTCACCCGCGGGTGCCCTGGGCTCCGCAGGGCATGGCAGTCCCGTGTCACCCGCCGGGGATGGCAGCTTTGCCCTCGGGATCGCATCCCCGGTGCCGCCCGGCGCTGCGCATCCCCCCGCGGGACGGGGGGCACGCGTGGGCCGCTGCTTTCGTCTATATAAGGTCGTGCCGCCGCCCCGGCCCCGCCGCCCCGGCCCCGCCGCATTCTTCTGCCTTGTATGGGCCGGGCCGGGCCGGGCCGGGACCCTGGGCCCGCCCGCTCCGAGGAGCCGCGTCCCGCAGAGCCGCCCCGCAGCTCCCTCAGCTCCGGCAGCTCCCTCAGTTCCCTCATCTCCCTCAGCTCCCTCAGCTCCCTCAGTTCCCTCATCTCCCTCAGCTCCCTCATCTCCCTCAGCTCCCTCATCTCCCTCAGCTCCCTCATCTCCCTCATCTCCCTCATCTCCCTCAGCTCCGGCAGCTCCCTCAGCTCCCTCAGTTCCCTCATCTCCCTCAGCTCCCTCAGCTCCCTCAGTTCCCTCATCTCCCTCAGCTCCCTCAGCTCCCTCATTTCCCTCAGCTCCGGCAGCTCCCGCGGTTCCCGCTCCGGGACAGGTGAGGCGGGACCCCCCGGGACGGGAAGGATCGGCCGCGGCGGGGAGGGGGGCGGGAGGGACGGAGCGGGAGGGATCATCCCCGACCGTGCCGGGAGAGCGGGGGGAGCTGGCCCGGCTGCCTCGGGGAGCGGGGGGAGGCAGACCCGCCGTCCCTCCACCTGTGGCGGGGTCAGCCCTGCGGACGGGCCGGGTGGCAGGAGGATCCCCGGTGTGCCCTGCCGGGCATCCTATACCCGGGCAGCCTCTTGCCGGGCCCAGCAAGAATGTCCCGGCTAGGGCAGCTGAGGATTGATCCTGAGCCAAGCTGTGGGTAACTGCAGTGCCTTGGAGCTGGGACATGCCGGCTTCCCCGGCACGGCAGAGCTGCAGGAGCAGCTGCCCGTGGATTCACCCACCTCCTGATCTCTGAGACTGTTCCAGTCTGGAACGTCTGCTTTTGCTTCAAGTCTTTCTGCTGATGTCCAGAGGCAATATCAGGATGCATGCGTGATGATCCAGATATCTCCCCAGTGACCTGGGAGCAACTTCAGGCAGTAAACTTCTTTAAGGCAGAAAAGCTTTATTTAGCTCATTTCCTTCAACCTTAAGCACAGAGGGATGTTGTGTTTTGTTTAGTCTTTCCCATGAAAACTTGAAGTCCTCTTGGCTTCCATCCCAGCATGCCCTTTTGGTACAAAATGTTTCGACTCTGATAAAAGCCAGGCAAGCTCTAAAACATGGATGTGTAGGAGAAGGCGGCAGCCGGAGCTGAATTCTTTGGAGTGGAACATCCCCAAGTGTTAACAACCACCGCTGCTGACCAAAGATGGTTGGGTTCCTTCTGTCGCTGGAATTTTTTTCCTCTCTCCCTGGCAGGCTCCGTGCGGTTGTAGGAGGAGTTTGCGGTCACCTCCCCCTGTCCGAGGCGCTGCGGCCACATTCCCCAGCCGAGGTGAGCCCCTTAATTCCCCTGGGAAAACAGAGACCTCCGGCCAGGACACGTTATGCTGATTGCCCGAGGCCATGAAGATCTTGTGCCTGTGCTCCCGGGTGCCTCCCCGGGCATCGGGAGGTGCTGGGTGCTTTGCACACCGAGGGTGTCTGTGCCAGGGCTTCTCCTGGGGGGCTGCAGAACTCGTGCTTTGGAAGGGTTTGCATGTGGTGAGGTCTCCTGGACTTGGTGGGAAGCAACTAGTCTGGAAACCATCTGGTGACCTTGTAGCTGAGCCCCACAGCTGTGTGTGGACCTGGCCAGGTCCCCAGTGTTCAGTGGAAGCTGGTTGAGGGCTGGGATGAACTCTGCCTCCCTGGGGGTCACTGCACACTTTGCTCTGACTCCCCGGTGCTGCCCTGCCCCTTCCTCCCTGGCATCAGCGCTGGTGGCTGTGGCTGGACTGGAGACACAAGCCCAGGGCTTGGGGTCTGCTTTTCTCTCACCTCCAGGCTTCCTTTCCCACATCTCTAATAAGGCCATAAAAGGAGCAGAATGGCAGCCCACCTCCATTCCTGCAGTGTCAAGCAGGCTGAGGATTCCACCTGCAGCTCCTGGTGCCGCTGGCTGGCAGTGGCGCTCCCCCAGCACCAGAAACCCTCGGTGAATCTGAGCGATGCCACATCCCACAGGCATCCTGAGTGGGGCTGTGCTGGAGGAAAGGGATGGTTTAACAACAAATGAAGCAGGGAAGATGAGCAGCTCCCTGTTCCCTCCTCCAGTGTGAGCAGCCCTGGGGCTGGGAGAGGTGCCTACAGACAGCAAAGCTTTACGTGGTTCAGTGTCCAGGCTGCTGCACTGCCCTGCACCTCCTGTGCCAGGGGGATGCTGCAAGGCACCACCTCACCCCTCTGGCCCTCGTGCCACCCTGGATGAGGGGTGGGAGCTGCTGCCCTTGTGGGGCTGCCCACCAGCGAGTGTGGCTGCCTCGTGGCTTGCTGGTACTCACAACTCACTTTAGGAAGCAGCACTAGGCAGAGGTTTGACCACAGCCCTCCCTGAGGGGCCAATGTTTGCCCTGCAGGAATGTCCCTTGGGACAGCCCAGGCTGTTCGAATTGCTTCCCTGACCCAAAACATCCAGCAGAGGCACCTCGTGCTGCCAGGATCTTGTGAAGGAGCTGCTGGAGCAGATGTGGCTGTGCCAGGGATGGCAGGGCAGTCCCACTGCAGCCTCCTCAGCAATTCCAGGGGTTCTCAGGAACTCCCAACGGAGCAGGTTCTGAGGAGCCTCCCTTGGGAAACCCTTAGTAGCACATCCTGGGAGATCATAGCTTCTGGATACATGTGAACACTCCAGCTGCTGCCTCTGCCCGAGGAGCTGCCCTGTCCCCTGCCTGCCCCTTCTCCTTCACACCTCCCAGCCTGTCACAGCCCTCTCAGCCCAGCAGTGAGCTCCCACCGGGACAGTGAGCTGGAGCAGCACAGGAGGAGCTGCAGGGGAGGGGGGAAGCAGGCAGGAGGGGGAAGGATGGGTCTGGGACAGGGCTGCCTGCCCTGGCAGCACTGCCTGTCCCTTTGGCTTGTCCCACCCTCCCCAGCACAGCCAGGAAGCAGCACCAGGATGGAGTTGCTTGCTTGGTTTTTACCAAGGAGGAAACACATGGCAGTTTATATTTCTGATAACTGTGGGTCTTTTCCTCTTTCAAACTAAACTGTTTATTAATTTATGAACTCTTTAGGTCAGCCCCATGGTCCCTTGGGTCTGGCTCTCAGGTTGGGGAGGCACAAGCCTGGCGGGAGATCATTTTGCCTGCACTGCAGGAGGCTGGGAGATAATTTTGGCAGGAGCAGTGGCAGATAGTAAAGAGAACAAGGGCAGCTGGTGATGGAGTGAGTCTGGGACCAGATCAGTGTGTGGCTGTCATGGTGTCACCCAGCACTGACCTCCTTGGCTCTGCTGCCCGGGGTCTGCAGTCCCTGGGCTGGAGCAGTGCTGGGATGGAGCTGGCAGCAGAGGGTGCCAGGAGCAGGACCTGTGTCTGTGTTTCCCTCTTGCTGAGGAGGAAGCTGGAGGTTTGGTGGCTGCATCATTGCAGGGCTCCATGGCCAAGCATCCCCTGCAGTGCTCCTGGAACTGAATCCCAGTTTTTGGGAATCTCAGAAAGTATGGCTTCAAGGACCAGGGGAGCATGGCCATCAAGCCTTGTGCAGAGCAGGGACTGCTCCAGCTGAATCAGGTCTTGCTGCAGACCCCTGTACAGAACCTATGCATAGGAACCTTTCCCCACACTGACCCAAAAATCTCTTCCCAAGTCCCAGCCAGCCCAAGGCAGCTGTCAAACAGCAGAGATAGAATGACTGAGCTGCACCTTAGGACTGAGCATCTTTCCAGGGCACATTTTGGATCAAACTGCAGATCCATGTCAAAATTGTATTTAATCCTGCTGAAGAGCACTGTCTCTGTGGAGAGGGTGCCAACTGTGCTACTGCTGGTCACAGTCAGGGCAGGGTAAATATCTGGATGATATTAATTCGTGTAGTGAGAGCAAAACTCCTGCTTATTTCTACAGTCTTCTGCTAATAATTCTGCTAATAATAAGATGTTTTGAAAGCTGAGCCCAGTGCCACAGGCCAGCAGCAGAATTTTTGTTTCTGGTTCTGACTTGGCCTCGTTGTGTTGAACTGAACTTGCCACACTGCTACTGTGGGATGTCACTGGCCAGTGCCACCTGGGGGTGTCACTGGTGCTCAGTGGTGCCTGGCAGGGCACACAGAGAGGGGCTGGCCTGCTGCAAAGAGCTTTGTGGTGCTGCAGCAAACAGCAGGCAGAGATGCATTGGGGGATGAGGTCTCCTGCTCAACCAGTGTGGGCACTGCTGGACTCCCCAGTCCTGCTGCTCCCCGTGGCTGGCTGGTGACAAACATCCCTTTCCTGGTGGGCATTGGGAAAGGATGGAGAGTTCTGGGGATGTGGGGTGGTTTGGTGGCTGCTGTCAGGTGCTGGGGTCAGCACAAAGGAGGGGGCTGAGGGAGGTGTGGATTCCATCCTGCAGTGGGGGGCATATGGGGGATGAGGGAGGACTCCTGGGGACATGGGGCACGTCCCCTGCAGATGAAGGGCCCTGCTGGGCTCTGTGGGTGCTCCTACAGCGGGATGGGAACCTTCTTAGGATGTGGGAAGAGTGTCCAGCCCCCTCTGAGCTTGGCTGGTCACCGTGGTGTGTTGGGCTGTGATTTGGCGCTGCCAGATGCCCCTGGAATGTCCTTCAAGCACAGCCCAGCTGCAGGAACCTGGAGACCACAACAGGCTGGTGGTCCCCTGCCCCAGCTCATGCCTCTGTACCCCTTGAGAGAGTGGTAGGAGGGGAAGGAGAGACCTGGAGAGTGGGTCTGGTGTGGGGAGGGCGGGGGAAGGCTCTTGGAACGTTGTTTGCTCTGCTCTGGTCCATGTCAGTGCCAGGGGATGTTCCCCAGGTCCCTGTGGTCCCCCTGGGGTCAAGCACTAAGGACCCAGCTGGGAAGCAGATTCCAGAGCAGATCCCAGAGCAGCCCATTCACGGTGTCCAGTCCAGCAGGGGCAGTCCTGCTGCATCTCACTGGGGTGTGTCTCCATGAGATAGGATGTGGCTCCTGAATTGCTCCATCCCAGGGCACTGATGAGGAGCTCAGATCCTGCTGCCCACCAGGCATGGGGCACACAGAGCACAGGACTGAGTCTCTGCTCCTCCACCATGGAATCTCTTCACGATCCATGAATTTGCTATTGCCCCTGCAGCTGCTTCCCGAGCCAGACGCTGGCCAGGAGGGGACCCAGGGCTGTGTGCGAGGGAGGAATGGCTGAGGCACAAACATGAGGGCTCGGAGCAGTGTCCCTTCTCTGGGCTGACCTTGGCCAGCCTGTCCCACAGGCCAAGCTGGGCTTTGTTGCCATTCTGCTGGGCTAAGCCCAGCAGGATTCCCTTGGGAACCTGAACATCGTCCTCGCAGGCAGTGCCAGTGGTTGCTGGGCATGCTGAGCTCCCATGGAGCAGGTTGTCCCAAACCCTGACTGCAACCCTGGCAGTGTGGGGACACCACCAGCCCCCTGCTCGGGGACTGAGGGGGCCTGGATGCCATCCCAGGTTGGGAGTGAGCTCTGTGCTCCAGCCCTGTTCCTGCTGGGGGCCCCAGTTCCAGCTGGGCACAGCAACCCCTGCCTTGGTAGGACCAGCTTTTTCTGCTGTTGTCCTGCCTTGTGGTGTGTGGGGTCCACATGGTGCCTGTGCCATTCCCCATGGGACACACACTGTCCCAGCCATGTGCCTAAGGTGGGTCTGTCCCACTGCTGCCCCCCCTTCTCCTGGCATTCATTACCTGTAATAACAGCCCCATCTTCCGTGCCCCTGGGGCTGCTTGGCTCCTCTCCTGGCTCTGCAGCCCTCTGAGGGCAATGGTCCCCTCTCCCCTCTGCCTCTTCCCGTGGCTTCCCTGGGCAGGGTGAGGGTCACCAGGACAGGGAGGGCAGTGGCAAGAGGTCTTTGACCTGCCAGGAGGTGGGATGGATGGAGGGATGGATGGATGGATGGAT
>NC_031788.1:963655-1027637 GCF_001522545.3 Parus major
TGATGGATGGATGATGGATGGATGGATAGATGGATGGAGGCACATGGGAGGCAGTGGTGTGTGAAGAATGTACCCAGAGCAGATAACCCCTTTGTGCTGGGTGCTTGGGCTGCTTCTGCACCTGCTGGAGCAAGGGGAGGTGGAGGGGCATGGCCACAGTGGCTGAAGTGCCCAGACATCCATCCCCATGGCCCCAGGACTGGCACCCGGCCGGGTGCTGGGCTGGGCATCTCTCCCTGTGCCCAGGGATGCAGAGGGGACAGGCAGCAAGTGGGTTTGGGGCCTTCCTGCAGCCCTGGGGGCAGTCCTGGGGAAGGGGTGCTGGTGAGCACTGCCTGCTCTGTGACTGCCCATGGAACTCATCACAGCTCAAGTCCTGCCCTTCCCCACGTCTGACCCTGTGACCTTCGCATCTCCCTGTGTTGTCCAAGTGTGTGACAGCTGGGGAAACTGAGGCATGGGACCGGAGGTGCCGGGGCAGTGTGTCCCTGCTTTGGCTCCCTGTCCCCAGCCCTCCTGATGCTCCTGACCCCAGGTACTCCCCCAGCCACCAAGATGTCCAGCAAACGTGCCAAAGCCAAGACCACCAAGAAGCGCCCCCAGCGCGCCACCTCCAATGTCTTCGCCATGTTCGACCAGTCGCAGATCCAGGAGTTCAAGGAGGCCTTCAACATGATCGACCAGAACCGTGATGGCTTCATTGACAAGGAGGATCTGCACGACATGCTGGCTTCCCTCGGTGAGGACACCCTGCCCCCACAGGTCCCTCTGCCCCCAGAGCCACCTGGGGAGCGGGAAGGGCTGCAGGGTGACCTCATGCCCTCACCCAGTGCTGGACACTGGCTGTGCTGGGATGCCTCCTAACCTGGGGGGGATTTCTCTGCTCCACCAGCTGACAGAAAGGGTGTTTGTGAGGTGTCTGAGGGCAGCAGCTCTGTGTGCTCAAAGGCACACTCACTGGAAGGAAAGAGACCCTGGGGACTGGAGAAGCTCTGCCCTGGAGTGTTTGAGTAGTCTCACCCCAGAAAGTCCCTGAAGCTGTCCCATGTGGAACAAAGCCCTCCTGCTGCTCTCAGCTGGGGTGACAGAGGCTGCTCCCCGTGCTGGTGTGATACCTGGACTGGTTGAGGCTTGCAGTGGTCTGTACCCACTCCCTGCCCCAAGCCATTCTCCTTTGCTGCACACCATGGGTCCTTCCTCCCACTCCCTGTGGTACCTCCACTGCACTTTGGGAAGTCTGTCAATGATTGACCTGGCAGCCAAACCTGTTCTGGAGGTCCTGCCCGACCATGGGAGGGATCTCCCTCCTCCCAGGGAGCCTGAGCTCTGGGAGCAGAGAGGGGCCGGTGCTGGGGGCACGGAGCTCAGCAGAGCAGCTGAGCCATCCCTGGTGCACCCACAGTGGGAGCAGTGCTGGGGGCATCAGCAGCATGAGGCTTGACATTACTGCCCCTCTCCTCAGAACTGTCAGGGGGATGGGAAAAGCCATGGGTTCCATTTCAGTAACCCCCAAATTAATTACTGCACCTCCCCCAAGGCAGAGCTTGTTCCCAGCTGTGGATGAAAGCATCGGGAGAGATGCTGAGGAGGGAGCACTGGGCACTTCAGAAACTGCCTTCCCATGTTGGTGGGGTGGGTGAACAAGAACCAGCAAATCAATTTGCAATGGATAAAAGCCATTCCAGCTGTTTGCATGTGCTGACCCCGAGGATGGGAGCTGGGGGAGCAGGGCCCTGCATCCATCCCCTGCCTGTGCCCCACAGGGAAGAACCCCACTGACGAGTACCTGGAGGGGATGATGAGTGAGGCTCCGGGGCCCATCAACTTCACCATGTTCCTCACCATGTTCGGGGAGAAGCTGAACGGCACCGACCCCGAGGACGTGATCCGCAACGCCTTCGCCTGCTTTGACGAGGACGCGTCAGGTACAGCACGGCAGGAGGGCTGGCCTCGCCCTGGAGCAGTCCCCAGGCAGCTGGGGTGGGGTGTTTTTGGGAGAGGGGGAAGGTGCCGTCCCCAGCCCTCCTGCTGCCCCCTGCTAACGCTGTCCCCTGCCCTCCTTGCAGGCTTCATCCACGAGGACCACCTGCGTGAGCTGCTGACCACCATGGGGGACAGGTTCACCGACGAGGAGGTGGATGAGATGTACCGGGAGGCGCCCATCGACAAAAAGGGCAACTTCAACTACGTGGAGTTCACCCGCATCCTGAAGCATGGGGCCAAGGACAAGGACGATTAGAGCCCAGGGTCACTCACCCCTTCTGCCTCATCCTGTGCACACCCCCTGCCCCTTGGTCCCCCTTGCTGCCCCACAGCAGATTCCTCCCGTGGGAAACACCTCCCAGGACCATCACCCTGCATCAGGACACGCTTGGAGGGGACACACTCCCATCACTGTGCTGCTGTGTGCCCATCCAGCCCTCCCCTCTCATCACCTCTCCCACCCACTGGGTGCCCCAGCCTGCCTGTGAGGCCCCCTCCAGTAGCCACTGACCCCCTCAAAGCCACCATGCCACTGATCCCAGGGCTGGGGTGAGCATCCCCTGCTGACCTGCAGGGATTTGGGCTGGCTCCAGCCTGAGCGAGCCCCATTCAGGGCCATTGCACAGAGCAAAAGCCTTTCTCCCTCTCCTCTCACATTCCCCGTTCAGGAAAGAACCCCCACTTTATTCCTCCTCCCTGGCTGTTTTATGGCTTTAGAGCCTGAGATCTGAGGGATTCAGGAAGCTGAAGGGGTGTATAAAGGCTGATGGGTGTGACAGACGTGTGCTGTGTGTGGCTGTCTCGGGACCAGTTCTGGGCTGTGCCCGGGGCTTTGGGAAGGTGGGTTTGGGCACTGCACCTCCTCATCCTGTCAGCCAGGGCCCTTTCCAATGGGCAGCCTGTTTTTGAAGGCAAATTGCTCTCAAATGATGTAAAATTAGTTTGAGTGTAATTTTCTGTCTTAGCTGGTGGGCTGAAGGTCGTTCTGTCCAGCCCCTGTGACAGGATGGGCTGAGAGACACTTGGCAAGGTGCCAGCCATGCTCCCCACATCAGCTGGTCCAGGGTCCCAGGGGCTTGGCCACCTTTCTGTGCCACCCTGGATGGGTGGGGGGGAAAGAAACAGAGGGGATAAGAAATGGAGAGGGGGTTTGTCCCCTTGGTTTGGTTATTTGTCACCACCCTGACAAGGCTGTGTGGGCAGGGGTGCTCCCACCCTGTGAAGCTGTGGTCTTAAAATGCTGCTTGAAGCCTGCCCTGGAGGGCAATTTCCAGCAATTCTTTATTTAAAATGGGGGGACAAACCTACAAAACCTGCTGAGGGCACAGTGCACAGCAGAGTGCTGGGAAGGCTTGGATAGGGTCGTGGGATCTCCATGGGCATGTGCTGGGATCAGAGGCATCAGAGACTTGCCAGGCCCAGGTGATCACCTGGGAGATGATGCATGAATCAAAAGCTTCTTCTTGGTCTCAGTGCTTCTATTTTGCAGGCACTACCAACACCAGGAAAAAAGGAGCTAAATTGTCAGATGTGGAAGAGCTGAACCTGTGATCTCCAGGGAGTTCCCCAGGGTCAGGGTTTGTGCTCTTCAGCAGCAGCCCCAAACCAGCCCACCTCCAGCCTCATGGGTACCAAGCTTCTTCCCTAATTCACTGCTGTGCCAGGGAAAGCCTACAGTTCTCCCACTGCCAGAAAGAATTCCCAGGTCTGAAGGCTTCTGGAGGCCTGGATGCTTTATAAAACCTCCTTCACTGGAACACACAGCAAAGTGAACATCCCACAGGTAACACTTTGGGCAGAGGAGCTGATGCTGGAGCTGTGGACAGATTGGCTCCTGGGGCAGCTGCATCCAGGAGTGATGTTCAGCCCTCTGACCCCAAGGGATCACCTTGAGTGACCGGCCCAGATTCCTGCAGTACCAGGAGTGGGATGGACCCACTGCTGGTCTGAGCTGGGAGCTGCCACAGGCTCCAGTGTGGGGCTCTCAGAGGTGCTGCCTCAAGCAGCTGCCAAAACTGCTCAGTCTGAGCTGCCTCTGCACTGGTGTGGCTGTGGTGGCACTGTTGGACTTTCAACCCTGAGGCAGCAAAGCTGAACAAATTTGTTATTGGACACTGGGGTATTTATGGGAAGAGTAAATAAGCTTATTCCACTGGCACAGGTTTCCCAGAGCAGCTGTGGCAGCCCCACCCCTGGAAGTGCTCAAGGACAGGTTAGACAGGACTTGGAGCAGCCTGGGATAGAGGAAGGTGTCCCTGCCATGGCAGGGGAAGGGATGAGATGAGTTTTAAGGTCTCCTCCAACCCAAACTATTCTGGGATTTGGTGAATCTGCGAAACCCCAAAAGTATCTGGGCTCACGTGAACCTCCTGAAGTTCAGGCAGGCCAAGTGCAAGGTCCTGCAGGGTCAGGGCAGCCCCAGCAGCAGCACGGGCTGGGGGCTGGGGGGGTTGGGAGCTGCCCTGGGGGATCTCCTGGTGACAACTGGATGTGACCTGGCCATGGGGACTGGCAGCCCAGAAAATCAACTCTGCTTGGGCTGCATCAGACACAGCAGAGGCAGTAGGTGGACCTGACCTGACTCTTTTCAAAGGTATTATATAGCAGCAAAATTAAGACATTCATTTCAGAAGTGTTTACCTGGGGCCAGGTTAGGTGAACCTTTTGGTAAGTCTAGAAGAGCTGCTCCCAGTGCAGAAATGTCTCCTGAGCTCACAGGGCCCCTCCTGTGTGTCACTTTGTGCCCGTGGCCCCTGGGGCTGTCCCTGACCCCATCCCCTCTGCAGCCCCACCCTGGGTATTTATCCCCAGGGATGAGATGCCCTGAGCGTGCTGTGCTCCAGGCTGGGCAGTCCCAGCTCTCTCAGCCTCTCCTCATGGCAGAGATGCTCCAGCCCCTCCATCCTGGCCCATCATGGCCCTGTGCTGGGCTCTGTCCAGTCTGTCCCTGTCCCCTGTACTGGGCTGCCCAGCTCTGGGCCTGGGCTGTGACACAGCTCCCAGTGCAGCCCAGAACCCCCTGACCCCGAAGTTTTTGCTTTTCTCCAGTGCTGTGAGCTCTGTCCTGGTGTCCCCACACTTCTCTTGCCATGTCCAGAGGGTTAGAGGAACATCAGAGAGGAAAAGGGTACAGCAGTGCCTGCTGAGAGAGGGTCTGTCCTGCCTTACGGCCTCCAGGGAGGAAACAGAGCAGAGCTTCCATGGGAAGGGGCAGGAGGAGATGGAGGGGCTGCAGTGCCCAGAGAGGGGCTCCAGCCCAGCTCCCAGGACCAGCCCTGCCGGGGGAATCCCAGCCTGCAGCAGTGGCCCCAAGGGCAGGGCGGCAGCAAACAGCCAACACAACCACCCACAAATCCAATTTTCCTTGCTAAAAGTGCAGATGGAACATCAGAGGGTGGGCAAAGGATGGAGAGTCCAGCCTGGGAAGTGTGATACTCTGGGAGGCTGTCGGGATTCCAGCTTTCCCCTGGGAGTTCCAGCTTCCCCTGGATTTCCAGCATCCCCCTGGGGTTCCCAGAATCCCTCTGGGTTTCCAGCATTCCCCCCTCAGGCTCTTGTTGGCTGATTGTTGTTCAAATTGCCGAAGTTTAATAGTATTATCATGTCAATGGGCCCGGGCAGGGCTGAGCCTGGACAAGCTCGAAGTGGGAAGGGCAGGAAGATGCACCACAGCCCCTTCCCTGGCCCCTCACCCCAGAGGCTCCTTATTCCCCATCACCTGGGAGCTCTCTGGGGTGCCAGGCTGGGCTTGCCCAGGGATTTAGGTTCCTTCCATGCTCTGCTCAGGCACCCAATGGGATTTTTCCAAAATTACTTCCCCACTACCAGTCCAGGGAGCGAAGGCAGGTGGAGGGAGCTGGAGGGGGGCTGAGCCGAGGGACATCTCCCGGTTGTCTCAATTTGGTGGAAGACTAAACCAGCATTTTCCAAAAGCTGGGAGCAAAAGTAGATGGCTCAGGAGGACAGTCCTGCTCGGGCACTGTGGCTGACACAGACCCCGGGCAGGGTCCAGGGCGTGTCTGGGCTGTCCCACCCCAGGCTGCAGAGGGAGCAGAGGGGGCAGGATGAGCCCACCCTGCCCGGTGATGGTTCACAGCGGGCAGGAGCCAGCCAGGGGACGCTCCCTGCCCTGGAGTGACCCTGCAGAGGGTCAGAGCTGCTGCCAGGGCTCCCCACAGCCCAGCTGTGCTTCACCAGCCCCTGCAGCCTTGGCATTAATGCAGCCATAGCAGGCTGGGGCACAGTTCCGCTTAGGTCGTGGAGGATTTAGAAGCAACAAAATAAATGATTTAAGGAGTTCTCCTTTTTCTTTTTCTATTTAATCCCTTATTGCACCACACATCCTGCTTTTCCCAGACCAAAAGTCGACCATGAGAGAAGAGGTTTTGTAGTTTTTTTCAATACGTGAATTCCCATTTTCTACCCTGCAAGCAGCAGAAAGGGGAGGGAGGGGAGCTGTAGCACAGCCTGCAGAGGAGGGAGCTGCCCCTGAGGCAGGGTGACATCAAGCCAGGTCTTCATGGGGAGAGGTGGAGCAGGACCCAGTGACTTTTGTGTCCCAGCAGCACACAGGTCCTTGGGGGATGCCCACGTGTGTGCTTGGCCTGGCAAGGATGAGTTGTGGATGTGGCCATGACATTCTGAAAAGAACATCCCCAAGAGATGTCCTCCCAAGACAGGGGTCTCTCAGTGGGCAGGGCTCTGGGCTGGCTGCAGGACACAGCTGTCTTGGCTTCCCATGGTGGCATTTTCTCCATCACAGGCGCTGGGACATGGCACCACTGCTCAGAGCAGCTCCTCTCTTCCCACTGAGGAAGACACCACTCCATGGATGGACACATCCCCTTGGGCTCCACTGAGCACCTGGCAGAGGGTGACAGTGCAACCCAGCCCCACATCACAGAGCTCTGGTGAGGAAACTCCAAGCTCGCTACATCCTGGAGCAGCAGCACATCAACAGAGCAATTTGGTCTCCAAAATTCTGGAGGTGACTGTGGGCTCTGCTGTGGTCATGGAGAGGCACAGGGAGAGCAGAAGGGCTTCCAGAGACCTTGGCCAGTCTGATGGCCATGGCATAGCAAGGGCTCCACCTGGTTCTGTCTCGGTCACCACCATGGCTTGGAAACACCTTCCTCTGTCATGGGAGCAGTGATGCGCTGGGCTTCTGATCTGCTAATGACCAAATGAAGCACTGGTGGAACTTCAGGGTGCTCTGAGGTCCCCAGGGCTGTCACCCACACCTGCCACTGCAGTTCCTGTCCCAAGGCCTGCTCCTGTCCCCTGCCCACAGACACGGGTAACCCCTGGGGCTCAGCTACAGGATTCAGTCAGGGGGAAGGAACTTGTGCAGTGCCTTGTGGGGCACCTCTGTGTGGATGTCCCTGGGTGAGAGTTCCAAAGCGGGTGTCCCTGGGTGGGTTTCCCCATGTGGGTGTCCCCAGGTGAGCATCCCAGGCTGGGTGTCCCAGGCTGGGTGTCCCCAGGGCTGTTTGTCCCCACGTGGGTGCCCGTGGCTGGGCGTCCCCGGGGGTGCCCCTGTGCGGGTGCAGCCCCACGGGGGGAGCTTCCACGGGGGGCCGGGCGGGTGCGGGGGCTCCGGGGCTCTCCCTGTCCCTGCCCCCTCCCGCGGGGGCCGTGTCCGGCAGCGGGGCCGAGCCCGGGGGGCCGCCGGCGCCAGGTACCGGCCGGGACTCCGCGGGGCGGGGGGGCCCCGGTGCCCGGTGACAGCCGGGGGCGGGCGGGCCGGGGCCGGGGGCGGGGGGCCCGGCGAGTTCCTGCCTCCTCGGGAACAAAGGGAACTCTGTCTCGGCATCTGTCACCGCCGCCCACCCAAAACTTTCCGCCGCGCCCGGCTGCCCGCCCGCCGCCGCGGGACGGCCCCGCACCGGCCCCGGCAGCGAGACCCCGGCGCGGCCCATGCGAGCTCCCAGGCGGCGGCGGCGGCCCGGGGGTGAGCGCAAAGATGGATCCCGGGGGGCGCGGGGGGAGCGGGGCGGCCCCCGCCTTTGTGCGGGACGGAGCGGGACGGGCCGCGCCAGCGCCTCCCGAAGTTTGCGGGAGCCGCGGGCGGGGGTCCCGCCCGGCCCCGCCGCAGCTCGGAGTTACGGCGGAGTTTGCCCGGCCGGGGATAACTCGGGGCCGGAGTGCGGGGCCGGGGCCGCTCTCCGGCTCCTCTCTCCCCCCGCCGCCCGAGGGGGCCGCGGCCGCCGCTGCTCCGCTTTGTGTCGGCGGCCCCGGCTCCTCGCCGCCTGTTGCGGCCGGAGGGGCGACGGGGCCCGGCCCGCATCGCTCCGCAGCGCCGAGCCCCGGCCCGCAGCGCCGAGCAGAGCCCCCGGCCCGTGACAGCCGCCCCCGCCTCCATCCCCGCCGCACAATGACCCCGCGTGGTTCCTCTCCCACTCTCCAGCTCCGGCCTCTTTCTCCTGCTGAGATTGTTTTTGTTTTTAACTTCCCCTCCTCCCACCCCACCCCGTGCTTGATTTTTTTATTTTTCCCCCCGCTGCGGTGCCCCCCGAGCCCCGAGTGCCCCCGAGCCCCGTGCCGTGCGCTGAGCTCCTCCGCACCCCGGGGCTCTGTTCGGTGCCCCTGTCCCGGTCGTTTGTTCCACCCCCCCCACCCCGGGATCTCTGCCTCGGGATTCCCCCCAGGCGGGCCCGAGGGGGTGAGACCCCCGTTGGAGGCGGGGGGAGGTCGGTGGGAGGCCCCTTCCCCTCCCCCGACCGGACACCGCCTGAAGCTCCCTTTGGTTCCCCTTCTCCAGGCTTCAGCCAGGGGGGTCCCGCGGGCAGCTCCACCATGTCGGACAGTGACCCGGGGGACGAGGACGGCGCCATATCCCCTGACCCCTCGCAGTGCAAGAGAAAGAGAAGGGGTAACCTCCCCAAGGAGTCGGTGAAGATCCTGCGGGACTGGCTGTACGAGCACCGATTCAACGCCTACCCCTCGGAGCAGGAGAAGCTCAGCCTCTCGGGACAGACCAGCCTCTCCGTGCTGCAGGTAGGAGCCAGCACCGCTGGGGACACTGCCAGCGTGCGACAGGAGAACCCCACCGAGGATCCCAAAGAACTGGGCAGGCTGGGATCGTTCGTCACTGAAGGGCAGCGAGGAAGCGAGGGAGGGGATGTTCAGGCACCTGTGTGAAGGGAGGGTCTCTTCTGGGGAGTCGTCTGAGCCCCGGGGACCAGCTCTGCTGGAGCAGAACATTTTTGGCCGGCTGGAAAGTGGAGGGACTGGAGTGAGGGCAGGCTGAATACCTTGTTGTCTGTAAAAGTTGCACAAATGGGAGGGTTTTGGGGGATGCTACTTTATCCTGTCCCCCTGGACACCCCCAGCAGAGGCCAGGATGACCATCCCCTGCACACAGAGCTGGGCAGAGAACAGCCCTGGGGCTGGGCAGGACCAGGAGTTGGACTTGATGATCTTTGTGGATCCCTTCCAGCTCAGGATATTCTGTGACTTTAAGCAGGAGTGAGAAGCTAGGCTGTACTTTGAGCCCCCTGGGCTGTTCAGTGCTGGCTGGCCCACCTGTTCCCAGTTACACCAGCTCCATCCAGGGGAGCTCTCTCCAGGAATCTCCCTGTCCTGCTTCTGGCTGTGGGCTCATGTTCTCCGTGTGGCACCATGGTGGGTGCCCAGGCAGGAGCCCTGGACAGCGTTGGGGCTGAGCAGGGCTTGTCCTTCCCACTCTGGTGTGGTCCCTGCCTGTGTTTAGGGTGTCTGGGAGGATCTGTGTCCATGCACAGCCTGGTGCCCTGGGCCCCATGCCCCTCTCCCATCCTGATGGAGTGTGGGCTTCACTCTGTTCTCTGGATCTGGGGTGCAGTGGGGTGCAGGGCAGCAGGTGAGGGCCAGTGGCTTTGCTCCTCTCCCAGAGCTTCCTCTGTACCTCTGGCTCCTCTCCCTGTGGCTCAGAACACTGAGTGTGGGCAGGGGCTGTCTCCTTCCCCTCTTCCTGGCCAGCAAGGCAAACCTGCTCTTTCATTTTAAAGTGTTTTTTTAAGTGTTGGCTGTGCCACAGAATTGTCTGGCAGCTGCTTGGGGGACAGGCTGGAGCTCTGGGATGGGCTTGAGGCTGAGTGTCGGGAGAGCAGTGACAGGCCTGGGGCTGTGGGCACTGGGCTTGTCCTGGCCCAGGTTGGCATGACAGTGCCTGGCACACGGGGGCTGCCCCAGGGCTCAGGTGGGACTGGCAGGTCCCTGTGAGTGCCTGAGCTCTGTGGGACCCAGGAGGGGGTTGGCACACTGGTGGGCTCGTGTTGAGGTGTGGCCCTGCTGATTGTTGTTTGCCCCAAGTGACCCCCACAGGCAGTGTGTGCCCCCTGCACTCACTGGGCAGGGGGTCCCTGCCGAATTTCCCAGTGCCAGTGCAAGGGGATGCAGCAGAAATCCTCTGCCTGTTGGGGTGGAGGAGTGGGACACCCCATGGTGTGGCTGTGGGGATCAGTTCTGCTCATCAGACCCCTCCAAAAAGCCTCTGGGATGCAATGCTCTGCCACAGCCACACCTTCCCCCAGTTGTTTCTTTGTGCACCCCCCTGCTGCTCCAGGGAGCTGAGGGGCTGGAGCCAGGCACTGGTAGCCAGGGATCAGGGAGAGCAGGAAGCCTTGTGCCTCCCTTGCAGGAATTCCAGTGCTAGGAAAGTGGCACCTGCTCCCACTGAGGCTTCCTGGACAGCAGCAGCTTTCCAAGCCTGTGCCCTGCTCTGGGATGGATGGGCTTTCCCCCTCTGGAGGAGATGCTGCTCTCACAGTGCTGGGGGGGACAGACACTGCCCTAAGGGACAGAACGGGGTGTGCTGGTGGGAGGGAAAGGGATGGCCATGACTGAAAACCAATAAAATGCTTCAGAGCCAGAGCATGTCCCAGCTGTGACAGTGCCTGCAGTCACAGTGGCTGTGTGTGCCCATCCCCATGCTGTGCTCTCCAATGGGAATTGAATACTGGAAGGAGCATGGTGGTGGGGACAGGCGGGATTTTGGGGAAAGCACTGAGGAGCTGGGCTTTTTGTTGGGAGTTCCTATCTTTGGTTGGGGATCACAGTGGTAGATGGCCAGGATTATGTCAAGGGAAGCCAGCTAAGGCTTGCAAGGGAGGGGGTTTGGAACAGAAAAGGGAGTAAGACTGGTGTATTTGAGGGTTTTAATGCCAAATATTGTCTTAAAGAAAAAATTGAGAACTGAGGTCTTGCTGTCATTGAAGTTGCGGCAAGTTCTCTCTCCTTGGGGAAAATATTTTCCATTGCTGCTGATTTAGGAAAGATCACTTTTCCCCCCTCTTGATTTATTCTCTTCTAATTGTTTTCTAGAAGGCAGTTATTTTAGTGTAGCATTTTATATAAAGATGCTGAAACAATCCATGGCCAAGGCTCAATAATGGCAAAGGGCTGCCAGATTTGCTGTGCAGATGCTTGGGAGTGCCTTTAGCTCTTGAGCTGCGGCCCTGCTCGTGGGCAGAGGCACAGGAAGGTGTGTCTGCTGCCCCGTTCCTGGCCCTGTTAGGGGCTGAGAGGCTGCAGCTCCATCAGCTGATGGTTTCTAGGGTTTTCCATCCGTGCTGTTCTCCTGCCATCCGGCTGCTCTGGCAGCCTCGGTGCTCCCGTTCGGGTTGGCAGCATGTTGGCACCGGCAGCAGTGTGGAAACAGGGCTGAGCTCCGGGATGGGTCACTTGGAGAAGGAAGAACCATCCCCACCCTGTGCAGGATGGGCTCTGGGCGGGCTCTATGCAATGCCATGCATGGCCTGTGCCTGGGGAATGCAGGAGCTGCGCAGTGCCTGCAGTACTGCAGCCGGGACCTCGGGGCTGCAGTGGGGGCACAGCGCTGAGCCCGTTTTTCCCTGGGGGCCAGCTCTGCTCAGGGGCAGCACAGCAGCTCCTGGGGCTCCGGGCAGTGCTGCTGTGCTGGGGCTGGCTCGGGCCCAGGGCTGTGCCCGCTGCCGTGCTGGGAGCGGAGCCGGGGGCACGGTCCTGCCCAGGGCCCGGCAGCGCTGCGGGGAGGAAGGGCAGCCCCGGGCAGGCGGTGCCAGGCAGGAAGCAGCCGGTGTTGGGGTTTCCGTGGCTTCCAGCGCTAGCTGTGCCTCTCTGGAGCCCCACGGGAAGGAGGTGCAGGGCTGAGGGGAGACCTGAGGCGGTCCGGGCTGTGTGGGAGCCGCTGGCCTGCGCTGGGGGTGCTGCTGTCGGAGCCGGGGCAGCCGCTGCTGCTTTGCCCCGGGGCTGCAGCCCCCGGCTGACCCCAGCGGGCCCCTCTCTCCTCACAGATCTGCAATTGGTTCATCAACGCCCGGCGGCGGCTGCTCCCCGACATGCTGCGCAAGGACGGCAAGGACCCCAACCAGTTCACCATCTCCCGCCGGGGGGGCAAAGCCGGCGACGTGGCCGTGCCGCGGGGCGCTGCCGCCGGCTCGGGGGTGCTGGTGGTGCCGCCCGCCAAGGTGCTGTCCATGTCGGTGTGCCCGCAGGTACTGTGCCACCCGGCGCGGGCGCTGGCCGTGGTGAGCGCCCGCAGCCCCGACTGGGAGAAGCCCCCCGGGCCCGAGGCCAGGGCGGGCGCGGGGCCCGGCGGCGGCAGCACCCTGACCCTGCTGGCCCGGGCCGAGGCGGGCAGCCCCACACCCGGACTCTTCAACACGCCGCCCCCGACGCCCCCCGAGCTCTTCGGGGACGACTTCAGCAGCTTCCAGCTGCTGGTGGAGGTGGCCTTGCAGAAGGCGGCCGAGCTGGAGCGGCAGCGGCAGGCAGGACAGCTGCCCCTGGCTCCCCACACCGAGCCCCCCGGGGCCTCCAAATAACCCCGGGCCGGGTCCCGCAGGGTGCCCTTCCCCGGGGGTCCGACCCTCCCGGTCTCCACCTCACCCCCACAGCCCATCCCAGGAGCCGCTCTGGTCTCTTCTCGGCAGCCAAGGCGGCAGAGGAAGGCCTGTCCCACCCCGCCATCCTCCCGCTGGAGATGCCCTGGCTGCCGAGGACGGTGCCCCGGCTGTGCAGGGACCGCCGTGCCCAGAGCTCGGCGCTGGCAGTGCCCTGTCCCTGCTGTATGGCCAGAGCGGGCACTGGAGCTTCCCTGGAAAACCTGCTGATTTCTTCCTCCTCCTGCAAACGAGGCTCCAGCCAGCACCGTTTCTTCAGGGAGACAGAGAGAACCTATTTTTTTAATGCCAGTGTGTATTTTAAGGACTGTGGATGAAGAGCTTTGTCTCCCAAATCTCTGATCTTTTCCCCCTCCCACCCTTCCCCCCGGCCCCCCTTTTGTTTCTGGGGGGCCTTTCTGTTTCCTGGTGCTGGCCGGGGGCCCTGCCTTGCCCAGGGAAGGGCAAAGGATGGATGAACTGGAAACATGGATTCTGTGGCATTTTATCATGGAAAAATAGGAGCCTCCTCTTCCTTTTTAGGTTGTTCTGGATGCTGCCAGTAGAAATCTCTATGGTGCTGTTTAGCAAGTTTTCTGTTGAAACATTTTCCCTTTAATTGTGATTTATTACATGATTATTACTTTCTTTTCTTTTCTATTTTTTTTTTTTTTTTAAATCTATAAGCATTTCCACACCTTCCCTGTGTTCCCCTCGCATTCATGCTGAATGTGTGCATGCTGTGCCTGGAGCTCATGGCCAAGCCTGGGCAGAGCTGAGACTGTGAATTTTGTCCCCGACTTCATTTCCTTTTTTTATTTTATTTTATTTTTTTTTTCCATAAACATTTGGAAAGAGGCGTGGTGCGGGCACGGCTGTGTGAGTCCTGCAAGTGCAGCGCGGGGTTCCTGGAAAGCAGCGCCGGGCAGGCGGAGGATGGAATATTGCTCCGTGTCCCCTCCCGGTGTGGCTGTGCGGTGCTGGGGACCTCTAGTGACAAACTGGGAGCGGCCTGGGTGGCTTCTGGGCTCTGGTGGCTTCTGGGCTCTGGTGGCTTCTGGGCTCTGGGGCTGCTCCTGGCTGGGTGTCCCTGGGTGCTGTGCTGGGGATGCGAGTCAATGACCGTGCCCTGTCCCGAGGAGCACTGATGCTGTCGGTAATTAGGCAGATGAGTTGATGACTGGAGGGGCGGCAGCCGCAGGACTGGGGGAGGCTGGAAGGGAAAAGCACTGATTTGGAGGAGTGGTGTGTGTGTTCCCAACCTCCATTTCTTCAGAAGGAAGGTGCCGGGGCAGGGTGTGCTGTGGGAAGGCTTCCCAAGAGCGTCACCTTGGCAGGTGCCCTGTGCAGTGCTGGGGTGGCACTGGGGTGGCAGGGTGCCCATCGTGTGCCTCCCACCCCCAGGCACATTTCTATGTCCAGCCTTTCTTCGCCCTTTGTCTCCGTTCCAGGAAAGTCCTCGTTTCTGGGACTCCCTCTTTCACCTTGTCAGCCCCCTGCAGCTCTGTCCCTTGCCCCGGGGGAGGGAGAGGCTGTTTGGCCTCCTGCTCTCATCTTACCCCAGGCAAACTGAAGTGGTTTCTATCCCCCAGAGCTGTGCCTGTGCCAGGGGCTGCTGCTGCTGCCCTGGGATGGAGCAGAGAATTGGGAGGGCAGGAGGTTTTAGAATTAAATTTATGGAGAAATAACAAACTACTGTAAATATCTTTTTGTTTGTTTTTCTATTGTCAAATAAAAGTTTTTTTTAGTTTTGGTTGCTATTTTTAAATACGAGCTGTGTGTCAGAATGAACTGTGTCATTGTGGGTGCCTCACTTGGCTCTCCACCACCAGGAGAAACCCCTGGGCCACCCTGGAATGGCACCTGGGTGTCCCTCACCCTCCATGAGCTGCTGGGGCTTTGTGTTCGGGGTGAGAGATGTGGCGTGGGGCACATTCCCAGGGGGGAAGGGGGGCTGGAGCTCGGGCAGGCTCTGCCAGCCCAGCGTGGGGGTCTGCAGTGTGACAGGGGTCACAGCTGGGAATGTCACAGCTCTGCTGCCCCTCCTGCGGCCCCAGGCAGCACCTCGGGGCTCCTGAGCTGCACAGAAGGGCCCTTGTCCCCCGGGCAGGATTGGGGACCCTGGGCAGGTCCAGCAGAGCCCTGGGGACCTGCTCCCACCACAGCAGCTCCCGGGGGCTCAGGACACTGCTGAGGGACAGCGTGGGGACACACGGCTCACCCGGGGGTGGCACCGCTCCGATCTCCCTCCACCCCCTCCTCCATCTCCTCCCAGGGCATCTGCTGGGGCTGCTGGTCCAGGGGCTGGTGGCTCCGAGGGGACATCCAGTGGGACCCCCAGCCCTGTCCCAGCCCTGCAGCCCCCGGGCTCTGAGCCGGGCACACGGAACAGCCTCATTAATGCCACACTCTCAACACTCTCGTACTTAGCAGAGTGATTTGAGTTGGAAAGACCTTAAAGACCATTTAGGCACAGTCCCCTGCCATGGCAGGGACTCCTTCCACTATCCCAGGCTGCTCCAAGCCCGTCCAACCCGGCTTTGGGCACTGCCAGGGATCCAGGGGCAGCCCCAGCTGCTCTGGGCACCCTGTGCCAGGGCCTGCCCACCCTCACAGGGAGCAATTCCTTCCCAATATCCCATTTATCCTGTTAATCCCATCTCTGTTAATGTGACTCCGTTCCCACCCCTTGTCCCAAGTCCCCCTCCAGCTCTCCTGGAGCCCCTGTAGGCCCAGGAAGGTGCTCTGAGGTCTCCCCGGAGCGTTCCCTTCTCCAGGCTGAACATTCTCAGCTCTCCCAACCTTTCATTCTTGGAACGCCGCTGCCAGCCCTGCCCCAGCTCCCCCCGAGTGGCTTTGGCTCCGGGCCCCTCCCCGCAGCTGCCCCGCCATGGCCGGGGCGGGCCCGGGCTGTGCCCGAAACAGCGCACGGAGCGGGGACCGCTGCAGGCCCGGGGTCCCCGAGGGTCCCCGAGGGTCCCCGAGCCCCGGCTGGATGTGCGGGGCTGTGTCCGGGGATGCCCCGCTCACCGCGGGCACCGGGCCATGGCCGGGCGGGGCGAGCCGAGCCGGCGCCGCGGGACATTCCCGAAGGTTCCCGGGAAACGCTGCGGGGCCGGGGCTGCTCCGGGAAAGCCGCGGAAGGAGCCGGGAGAGCGGGGCTGCAGCGCCCGGCCGGGACGGGGACAGGGACACGGGACAGGGGAACATGGACCCCTCACAGGGACACGGGACACTGAGGCAGGGACGGCCCTGCTAGAAGAGCTGGGCACGGAGCAGGAGAGGCCCCGCCCCCTCCCGGCCGCCGTAGCGGCACGTGCTGCGCTGTGATTGGTTGATAGGACCCGGAAGTACTTTGACACGCAGCCACACCCCCTGTATCCTCTGGGGGCGGCCATTTTGTTTCACCCGCCATCTTATGGCAGGGCGCAGCCATTTTGTTTAACGTCACGCCGCCCTGTGATTGGCAGGCAGCCACCTCGTGACACCACCCTCCCCACGTGACCTCAGGCAGCCCCGTGATTGGCTGCCCGCATCCTGTGGGCCCAGACGGGTGGATACAAGGCGTGGGTATGAAATTATTTATAAAAGGGGTGTTAAATAGCTACAACAAATAGTTCTCTGATTTATAAAAGGCGTGTTTAAATATCTATAACACATTTCTGTTCATGTGTCATACATATTTATATGTATATGCATATAGACATATGTAACTCTACCTCTGTATTTGTGTATGTATTTTAATAGATGTAGGTGAATTTAAAATATTGCATTAATTATAAATTACAAAAACGTATTAAAATGAATTAATTTTTACAGCTTTATAAATTCACTTGCATGTTAAAATATATGCACATAAATATACAAATCCATATTATGTAAGAACATAAATATTTTCAGCAAGCCTTGCTTGCCCAGGGCAGCAAGGATCGTTTGAGTGCTCTGAGCAGCAGCTGGGAAGAGTAAATGATAAAATAATTAACCCCCACCTTTCCTTGATGTTCCCCTTCTCTACCAGAGATCCCAAAAGCTTCATCTTTACAATCTGCCCCAAAACTCAACAGCGCAACCCAACAATGTTTCTGTCCCCATGGCATCTTTGGGCCTCCAAGGTGAGTCCCAGCCCCGACGTGCCCACGAACCTGCAGGGCCAGCGACTCTCCCTTTGCCCTGGGCAGCCCTGAGCACAGCTTCCTTCAAGGACTTTCCCCAGTATCCAGCGTAAACCTCCCCTGGAGCAACCTGAGGCTGCTTCCCCTCGTCCCCTGGGATCAGAGCCTGACCCCCAGCTCCAGCCCAATGTGAATCCCAGCACAGCCAAGCTTTGGAATTCTTTGGCTGGGGCAGAGACCTCTGAGAGCAGCTTTCATGAACAGCACACAGTGGGCAGCAGGCATCATTCAGGATTTCACTTTTATTTATTTTTTGCCTTCTGGATCACCAACACTCTCACTGAAACCACTGGGATTCCACCTCCACCCCCATGACAGTAGCACACAATCTCCCAACTTGTTCAAACATGTGAAGAGGAAAAAAAACAAAACAAAAACCCAAAAACCCCCAAAAAACAAAACCCCCACAAAAAAACCAAACCCACAAAAAACCAATCCCCAGCAAGATCCCTCAGGATGGGACAAAAACCTTCAGTGTGAGAGGGTGGCAAAGAATCAAGGGGTGGCAGCTCTGGCTCCGAAGAGCCAGACCAGAAAGGAGACCTACAAAGGGGAAAAAAAATGGGCTAAAAAATATTTAGCAATCCTTCCTCTACCCAGAGAGCAGGGAGATAAGGAAAAAATAGTCATCTGCTTACACACAGGGTATATATTTTTACACACACTTGGACACACATCTAGATATAGTACATGTAAAAATATATGCTATACATCTGCCCACCCCGGCGGCGGCGTGGGCAGGATCCGTGTGTAGGAATTACTATACAGGTACTACTAAGTGTATATGTGCATATGTACACCCCTCCTCCTGGACACACCGACCCCACAGCCCCCACTGCAGCCCTCACCAGCAGCCAGCCAAGGAAAATGGTGTCGGAATGGGAGGAGGAGGGAAATCAGTGATGTGGCTCGTGCTCTGTGGTCCTTCAGCTCTGCTCCTGTGCCCGGAGCGGGGTCTGGCTCTTGGCAGCCCCTGCACCAGATTTATTGCACATTTTGCTTCTGGGCTGTGCTTCAACCCCACATTCCACAGCCCCGGCCTCCTCTCCCTCCAATAAACCGAGGATACGGCCCCTTGTGCCCGTCCTCCCCTGCCCCAACATCCCCATCCCAAGAACACAAAGGCCAGGAGGCTGCTGGCTGGAGAGGGCAGCAGGAATGACACACCACAGGTGTTCTCTGCGGGGACAGGGGGGTCCAGACACGGGAACCGAAACCATGCAAAGGGTGGGAGAATGGGAGCAGGAGGAGGGAAAAATAAAGGATGAGAAGGGCAGAACAGATCTGAGGAGGAGGAAGAACACAGCATGGCAAGTGCTCAAGGCTTCGTGTTTTCTTGTCCTCTTCTTGTAAACAAGCTAATAATTCTCATGAGATAGAACAAGTAAAAAGACTGAAGTTCCAAGTTGAGGGGCTGGAGTTCCCAGGAGTCTGTCCAGTCCATTCAGCAACACCACAGCTGGGGAAAAAACGAGGGGCATTTTTTTTTTGTTTGTTTGTATTTTTTGTGGTTTTTTTTTGTTAAAATCTTCATTACTTAAAGCTGAGAGAGAAAAAAAGCCAACTCAGGAGCCCTTTTCAAGGATGGCTCATTGTCTCTAGACTGAATAAATCACACTAGTTTCAAGAGAACCTTTTTTTTTCCATTTAATGACTTATAAAAGCCGCGGGCTGGCCCTGGCCAGGCTCAGAGGCGGGTCTGGGCCTCGGGGACGTAGATCTCGATGCTGTCAGCGCTCTCGGTGGCCGAGTTCTGCCGCACGGACGCCGCGCGCTTGGCCGCCATCAGCCGCTTCCGCGCCTCCTGACGCTGCTTGTCCGAGTCGGAGCCTTTGTCCCGGCTCAGCTGCGATTTGGACTTGGCCGGCTTCTTTGGCACTGGAGGGGGTGGTTTCTTCTCTTCCTTTAGGGAGACAGTAAGGAAAAACCCAGACCTGATATAAACGTGTGGAGCTGGGTGCCGGCTCGGCCCTGGCAGGGCCTTGCTGGAGGGACTGGGATCATGCTGGGGAGAGCAGCTCTGCAGCAAAACACCCCTCAAAATCTGCAGCCCTGGGTTCTACAATGAGCCATCCTGCATTTCATGGAATCACAGAATGTCCTGAATGGGAAGGGACCCACAACAATCATGGAATTACAGAATGGTCTGCAAAGATCATCCAGTTCTACCCCCTCTGCCATGGCAGGGACACCTTCCACTAGACCCTGTCCAACATGGCCATGGACCTTTCCTGGGATGGGAGTCCACAATCCAGAGGCTCATGATCCACAGCCAGGATCACTCATCCAGCCCTGGCATGACACCCTGTCTTTAGGAGTGATGTCCAAATGCCCCCTGAGCTCTGGCAGCCTCGGGGCCGTGCCCATTCCATAGGGAGCCTGGGCAGTGCCAGCACCCTCTGGGGGAAGAACCTTTTCCTGTTATCCAGCCTAACCCTCCCCTCCACGCAGCTTTCATGGTACAGGGCTCTTCTGGAATGGCCTGGAGTTCAGAGATTGTCTCATTCAGCTGTAGCTCAGAGCATAGCACAGGCAGCATGAAGACACAACTTGATGTGGAACTGCAAAATTTTAATAAGCCACCCTGGCCTGAGCCATGGTCCTCCCTACCCTTACTGACAGAGCCAGGACACCACCTCTCCTGCATTTTCCAAAGGTTCAAGTTGTTTTTTACATTACTTGGGTAGTTAAATCCATCTGCACAGTGCTAGGAACACTTGAGGCCCCTGCATCAGTGCTCACCACTCCGGGCTCTCTCCATCCAACACCTTTTCCCCTTGTGTAAAACTGTTCCCACTACTGCTCAAGAGGAATGGCCTTGGTGCCTTGTGAGGTTGTAAGATGACAAGTGCAGGATGGCAAAAGCCCTTGAGAGCATCTGTTTGCAGACAAAACCAGACCTCAGGCACCTCAAATGTGTACAAGGTGTTCTGGCCACTCCCCAGTGCCCCTCACTCACCTTCCTCTCCAGTGTCTCAGACAATTGCCAGCTATTAGCTTTGAGGTGGTACAGCTCATCAAACTTCATGCTGATGTCTTCAATGGACAACTGGAGGAGATCCCAAAATCCAGCCAAGTCCTGGGCTGTGGGTCTGGGATTTGCATTAGGGTTCTAGAAGGGGAAGCATTAAAAACACCATTTCAGAAAGAACACACCCAGCAGAGCAGTGTGCACAGAACCTTCACCCCTTTCATGTTTGCCTGCAAGCAAACACAGCGAGAACCCACAGGAGACACTGGCCCTAAGCATGGACACACAAAGCCATCATTTACAGCCCAAATGATTTCAGCCAAGCTCAAGAAGCAGGTCCTGACTGCACTCCTCCTCCCAGCAGAGTAATCCTGAACCAGACACCCAGTGCTGGAACTAACCCTACAGCAGGAACCTCCAACAGCACGTGCCCAGCGTGGCAATCAGAGCAACACTGGGTTCTTACACAGAGACCCTGATTTTAGGGAGGGAAATGATGGAAATTGATACCCAGCTCTGATGCCTGGATGTACAGCACTCAAGGAGCCAAACTGAACTTTCATGAGCAAAATTATTTTGCTACATTTCTGCCCAAAACAACCTGAAAGCATCAGTACTTCTCAGGCTGGGTTGAAAAATTTTAAGTAGCTTAAGTTTCTTCCAAGAACAGGATTTTCCCAGTTCCCAGAGAGCTGAACTACCACCACAAACCCTGGAGAACGTGGGATCAGATCCGAGCAGCTCACACAAAGCTCTGCTGGTGCTGCTGCTCCGCTGGGATCAGCACTTTACCCCCTGCTGCTCCTCAAGTCTCTTCAAGATTATTTTACATCTAAAGGGGAATTTGCCTCTGAGGAAGTTTGTATAATCCATGTTTCAATAAAGCTTGAGGGGAAAACTAAACCACAGATTCCATCAATGCCCATTAGCCCAGGTCAGCTCCGAGCAAGGGCAAACCCCCTGCATTCCCTTTCAGAGATCAATTCCCAGTGACCTGGGACAGTGTCACCAGTCACACACGCAAAGGGAGCATGTGTGGTCAAGAGCAGATTTATCTGGCCCAGCCAAACCCTCAGGGGTTTGTCTCAAAAAGCCCTTCAGAAGCAGGAGGCACCTCTGTGCTAATCCAGCCCTTCCCAGAGCTGCACTGGCTTTGTGTTCACAGGGACAGGAGCCTTTTAACACCTGACCAAGTCCTTGTAGTGCTGCTGAAAGAGAGGCATCCTCAGAAACCAGGAGAAAGAGATCCAGACTCACCAAGTTTTGTTCACAGAGGCCGTGGAATTGCTGGAACTTCTGTGACATTAGTAACTGTGCACTGCCCACTGCACTCAGGACTTTTCCCAAGACTGTGGGGGACCAAAAAAAAAAAAAAAAAAAGAAAAAGGGAAAAGACCTGAGTTGAACAGACTATTAATTGTAGCAATGAGCTCCAGCATTTCTGGAGCAAAGAAACACTCAAGTAATCAGAAAAGGAATTTCAGAGATCCTCAAGGCACTAACTGCTCTCAGGAACAAGATGTTATGAAACTACATTTGTCTGCCATTGCTTCTTCTGGCAGGCCAAACACAGACCTGGCTGAGGACATTACAACATCCAGAGAGCTCCTCAAACTGCCCTCAGCCCTCAGAGGAGCCACCAGCACCACCTCAATGAGGTCTGCTGGCACCTGCTTAGAGATCCCAGCCTGCTCTCTCAGCCTGCACAGGGGAAAGATGGCACAGGGACTATCTCCAGCCTCCCTGTACCAGCAGGGATTAACAGACAGGCCAGGGCTTTTAGCACCCTTTATGCAGGCAGCTCTTAATGGGTTTTCTAAGCAGCCTCTGGGCATGGACACGTTCCTCTGCTCATTAGAGGAAATACAGTCTGGATTTTTCCATTCCAGAGGCAGGTTCAGAGCCCCATGTGCCTGCAGCTGCATCACCAACAGAGACCACCTGAGTCCTGCTCCTGCTCTGCCACTGCCCCTGAACCTGCTGGGGAGATCTTGGCTGGACAAGCACACCCTGGGCTCTCCCACCCACCAAGGCTTAGATGATCAAGCAGCCTGGCAGTCACAGAACAATGCCATGCAGGTTGTGCTGTCTTTCCTGGCCACAGGTGAAGCCAGGCCAGCCCCGAGGCAGGGAGATCCCTGGCATGGCCTGGCCCCCTGGCAGCCAGGGCAGCAACTCAGGGAATCGGATTGGGGATTAGCTCCTGGAGCCCCAGCACTGACAGTGAGCTAAAAGTGAGCCTCACCTTTGTTTCACCTTTCTCAGGTTTTAGAAACATCAAAACCAGGCTCCACACAAAGATCCTGACCTCTGCAGCCTCATCACCCACTCCTGTCACTCTGTATGTACCAGAGACATGATTCCCACTGCAAAAAACCCAGATTTTGCCAAGGCATTTGAAAATAAAAGGAACAAGCCCAGCTTGGACAGAACCCCATAAAATCAACTGGCCTCATGATCCCTGTTCCATGCTTTTGATGTATCCAGTACAAACTCAGTGAGTTAGAAACCTCCTCTTTCCTATAAAGACAAGTTCATCGACTGAACTGAGCAAATGAGCTCTGAAGTGGTGCTCCTTCTGCCCCACTGCCAGCCAAACTTTCCCCTGCCCCTTTGAGAGTAATGGGGGATGCAGGGAGAAAACCACAGCCTCCCTAAAAGCTTTTTCCATTTAACCTTTTTTAAGATTAAATCTATTTAAGCTTTTAGCAGTTTTGAGTGGTTGGAAGGCACACCATCCCCTGTATGTCTTTTACACTGCATCAGAGCATTCCTTCTTACTCCATTTGCTACAGGAAACTATGTTACCCTTTCCAAGGAAAAAGCATTCCTTGTTCCATCCTCATCTCCATGCTGTGTCTCTGTGGGCTGTCAGCACTTTCATAAAACCCCAGAATGGCTTGGGAGGGAAAGGACCTTAGCACTCATCTCATTCCACGGGCAGGGACACTTTTCACTATCCCAGGCCGCTCCAAGCCCCGTCCAACCTGGCCTCGGACACTTCCAGGGATGGGGCAGCCACAATTTAACTGACCCAATACTCAGCTCCAAACTCCTTCTGGAGGGAGGAGCCGCTGCCCACACGCACCTTCCTCAGAGAGATTGTTCTCTTTGGTCTCCTGGTCCATCTGGCGGCACCAGCCCTCCAGGCGCTCAGTCTCTGCCTGCAGCAGCTTCAGGAACCAGAAGCCATCCCGCCGGCAGGGCCCCGGCTGCGCCGGCTCCGATGGCGACGTGGAGGAGCTCTCGAGCCAGGGGTCAGGAGGAGGGAGAGAAGAAGGCTCCAGGGCCGGGTCGTTGTTGTCTCCATAGGAGAGGTTTCTCTTAATCTGTGAGGGCTTGGCTGGTTGCCTGGTGGAGGCATCAACACCAACAGAGTTGTTGTGCTGGGGGCACTCAGCGAGGCTTCTCTCAGATGATTTACAGCTGGAGTTATTTGGCTCCTGCGTGTCAGAGTCTGTGTCCTGTTTGGAGGACATGCTGCGGGAGTGGCTGTTTCTGCAGGGATCAAAAGCCATCGTTCAACAGCAGAGCTCGGCCAGGCCGGCCTCCCACACTGACAGCAAAATCCATGGCCACAGCAGAGCCTCTCCCTGCCCCTGCTCACACACAGACACACCACACACTCAGACAGACGGAGTTATAAGGTTGCCTGCTTACTGCAATCGGCTGTTCAGATGAGAGGGCCGATGCACGTCTATAATTACTGCTTGGAATTTTTTAATTTCAAGCTCCCATTGATTTTGCTGTTAGAGAACAAGTGCTTTTTGCAGCAGGTGTATGCTGTGGAGGAAGAGCTCTCAGTGGGCCCCATTCAACACCACTCAGTGGCACAAAGCAGGGAAGAAGGTCTAAGCACAAGTTGGGGAAGCACAATTTAAAATAAAAGGAAACTGCACAAGTTGCATCTCACTTACCGCCACTCGTCCTCTACCTGTACCCCGATGGACTGGAATTTGGTGGCTGGTGGAGGAGGCTCCTCTTTTGCCACTGGCTGAAGGCAGTCAACCTTATTGAACAAAAAAAAATACAGACAAAACAGACACAAGAACTTGTGGCTGGAATCCACATTAGCAGAGCAGGAGTGTGCACACAGAGCATGTCGACACCACACAGGGGGGCTGGCTAAGGACAGGCCCAGGGCTACTGCTCAGCTCTGCAGGGCTACTGCTCAGCTCTGCAGGGCTACTGCTCAGCTCTGCAGGGCTACTGCTCAGCTCTGCAGCCACCTCAGCACCAGGGCTGTGTCCTGCCAGGCTGCTGCCACCACCTGTGCCAGGAGCCCAGGGTTGGGGGTGTGTCCCCATGCCTGTGACATCCCACACAGTCAGGGGCCACGGCATTCAAGGGAGGACAGAAGGGTGATTGAGACTGACAGCAAAGCCTCTCTCCCAGGGATTGACACCCTCCATGGCTCTGGATAAGAGGGTTAGAAGGTTTTAGGAAAGAAATCCAGGTGACTTAGGAACCAGCTCAGAAAAGGAAAAGCAGAGGAAGGCAGTCAGCCTCTCCTGTTTCTCTCCCCTTGCTGTCCTTCCAGGTGTTCTGTCCCACCAGCCTTACAGAGAGGCCCCCACTGTCACCTGTACTGAGCTGGCCTTGCTGTAAACCTGGTGGAGAACTTGTTCAGCACACACACAGCAGCTCAAAGCTTGGATCCTGCTCTTGGAGCTGCCCAAGTTCTCCTCTGCTGGTAACCAGCACCTAGCACAGAACCACAGCTCACAGCCACCTGTAACTGAGAAACCTGTCCCAGAGGAGGGCATGGCCCCAGAGGATGCGTTTTGCTGACTAAAGCATGGATTTACACTGCTCACTGGGTTCTCATTTCACTGTGTTATCACAGCTTGTTTCCATCGATTCCCACGGTTAAATGCTTCCAGCAAGGGAAGTACCAACCTGCTGGGAATGCTGGGCAGCAAGGAATTGTTCCCTCCTGCCTGCAGCCTGGGATCATTTGGCACTGCAGCAGCCCTTTGCACATGGACATCAAGCAGAAGGACCCACCTCTCAGGGAAGAATTGTCCCTAGAACCATGATGGACAAGGAGCAGACTGATGGGAAGCAATACAGAGTACAGGGCACAGGCAGATAAGTGGCCAAAGGTGTCCTCAGAGGGACTCACCCAGTTAACATGGCCCCTCTGCTCCAGAAAACATTTAAAATTTGTACTAAAAGAGCTTAGTCCTTTCTGGGCTGTTAAAGGAAAGTGCTGCTGTCTCTCACCCTGGGAACACAGACAGTTATTCAGACAAGGCAGTGAGTGGCTCTTGCTATTCTAAGTGAGCTCAGATGCACACCTGGTCACAGAGAAGGCACACGTTAAATGGATGGGGCAAGGACATTCCTTGGGACAAAGGAGAACAAACTATTCCATACTTGTATTCCTATAGATGATAGCTTTCTTTTGGGGATATTCTCCACTTTAGGCTCTTCGTTAGTCAGAGTCCCTTTGTCACTTTTCAAAGTTGCATTTTTCTGAGGTAACTCTGGAGTGTCTCTGGCTGGAGTGACGATGCTGCCCCTGGTCACGCTGGGTGTCCTGGTGCTGTCCAAGCTGTCTGAGGAATTGCTGAGCCCTGACTGGCTGGTGACCTCACTCTTGTGGTCCTGGCTGTCCAGGTAGGTGTCCTGTGCCGACTCAGTGCTGCTCTGCACAGTGACAGAGATGAATGGCTTGGACGTGGTCCGAGGTGGGACGGGAGGTGGAGTCTTTTTATATGCCACTAGGCATGATGAACCTGCAGGGATGGAGGGGAGAACGGAGAACGCAGGAGACAGGTTGGAGGGAAAGAGATACGGTGGAAGAGAGAGAAAAAGCAGGTCAGTCACGACATCCAAGAGGAGCCTCCGAGCAGCAGCTGGAGGCAGAGGTGCAGAACCAGCCCACAGGCAGCAGCTCACGCCGGGGACCCACACCAAAGCATAGGGGAAGCGAAGGCAGAGCCAGAGCTAGCTTGCAAAAGAAGTCAAAAGGAATACCATGATGCGTGGAATCTGGAAATGGAGAAGAGGGATAGAAAAGCCTCCCAAGAATGCTACAGGGTTTGGCAGGTGTAAGCCTCCACAGTGGAGAAGTATTTTTTGGCTAAACCCTATGATTTAGTGTCCTAGTACAGCCAAGTGTCTCAGTTCTTTGTCCCATCAGTTGACAAGTTTCAATGTCTGGATCAGGGCGATGGTTTTTCCTATAAAAATGGAAAGAAGCCATAAAATCTGTTAGATGTTGATGGCAGGAACACACATTTGAAGCCCCTGACAAGCCCAGCTGCTCCATGCCAGAGGAAAAGACATTGTCTGGATGCAACAGCCCAAGAGGGTGAGGCTGCTACTCCATGGCCCCAGATCCAAGTGGCAGCAAGGCTGGAGATGTGTGCCTAGCAGACACAAAACACACACATCCCACTCAAGTGGCTGGCCACAGGAACCAGGACAGCAGCCTGCTCCTTTCTCTGGCTGGACAACATGGAAGTCCATCAGTGAAAATACATATAAAATACAAGTAAAATCTGTGTGGATTCTATAGCAGCCATGTTTAGGCTCTCAGTCTGCCCAGGATATACAAGCTCCTAAGGCCACAGTCCCATTTCAGCTGCTGTGCAGGCAGGACAGGCTGCACTGGGCAGGGCATGGCCAAACACACTGACCAGCCACCTTCCCACACACAGCTGGCCCCCTTTATCCCCCTACCCCTGTACTCTCAGTCCACCCCAAATCACCAGACTCCCTTTCTTATCCTACTCTGGCTCCTCCTGTTAAGTCCAGTGCAATCCCAAACTGCTTTTCCCTTGCACCCCACAACACATTCTAGTCCTTGCCAGCAGCCTCCTTAGTCCCAGAGACCTGGAGTTACTCCCCATGCCACGCCTGCCTCACCATTTCCAACAGAGCCACATTCCCTGTGGGGCAATCACAGATCTGCCCTTACTGACAGTATGTGGACATGCCTGCATTTACACATCCCACTATCCACCACACTAAGAGCTAAAGCTGCATTTCTTCAAAGGAAGAACTAGAAGGGCAGACTTACAGAGGAGGAGATGTGTGTTTCCAGCAGCATTTCTGTGCCCAGAGATGCTGAGCAGCACCATAATGGTCTGCTGGCAGAGGAGGAGAGGCCAGTGCAGGGCTGCCAACCCAGCTGCCTCGAGCCTGGATCTGCACCAAACTCATTCCAGTTCCCTCAGGCCACTACACCAAGGCCAGCACAAATTGAGCAGTGTCCTGATGGCAGGAGAGGACCCATCCCACCACCCATCACTCTCTGCCTCACACAGGTGAGAGGTGACCGTGGTCCCCCTGCCAGAGCTGCCTGACATGGAACGTCCTCTCCAGCAGCAACTTCTTGGCCCAGTCCCACGGCCTGACTCACACAGCCCATCCCAATGGGGCAGTGTAGGAGCAGCCTGACCAGAGCCATGGCAGAGGCACCCCTGGATCAGCTGTGGCTACACCCCAAAACAACAGGTTACTCCTGTTCCTGCACCAGGGCTACAGCAGCCAGCAGCCAGGACAAGGCAGAGCCACCCCAACTGGCAGAGGTGACAGCATGTCACATTTCTCTTTGGTTAAATCCCTTCACATGGCCCCTGTTCTTCTCCAGGGACAGTGCCCAGGGTGCCCTGGTACCCACAGCCCCTGTGACACAGCCCCTGCTTGGAGCTGGACTGGCAACAGCCCTTGGCTTGGCTGGCACGGTCACCAGGAGCTCAGCCCAGCTCCCAGCTGCTGGGGACACTGCCAGGAATTCCTGGGGAAATTGATGGCTATTTAACATCAAACAGTCTGGTCAGGCAGAACAAGGGGAGGGCACAGCAGCACAGAGTTTCTGGGGCACATCAGTGTGCAGGGTCAGTAAGCCAGACCCAAAGTCACTGCCCACTTACCAGCAGACAGCATGAACACTGCTGCTCTCTCAAGGGGGGAAACCACAGTATTCCCTTGGCACATTCCTGGGATCCCTCTGTGCCACCTGGCTTGGCTGAAGGGCAGCACAGGCTTTGCTGGAAGAGAAAGACCCAGGACCAACAAAACACAGCCCTGTTCATGTATCTGTGCTCAAAGGGTTCACTACCTGAACTAAAGAAGTATAAGGCTCTAAGAAACATTGCAAGTGACAAACACAAAAGATCAGGAGCTTTGAAGAACTGGGAATGCATTAGTCAGTGCAATTGCAAATTAACCTCACTGAAACCCTCTGCAAACATAAAACAGGACTTCTGACTGCCCAGCAAACTCAGAAACCACACCTTCTTAGAATGGGCTTCAAAAGCCAAAATCAGAGCAAGCCCATCCAGAACAGTCTGTCCTTGGCCCTCCACACAAGGCTGAACTAAGGCTCAGTGCTTCCTCAGTCTGTGAGAGGAGACAAATCTTGAGAAGACAAGAACATCCCAGTGTTTCCATAGCAGAAGCAGGCAGCATTCCCTCCTGACTCTGAGGCCAATCCCACCAGTCAGGAGCATTCCAGTTGCTGACTTACCCCTCCAAAGGGCTACAGCTCAGCAGGCATGGATCTTTTCTGGACTTGCTATGGTCACAGCCTTTTATATTTTAAAATCAGCTTGTGCTGCCATGTAGAACTGTAACTCCTGTGGGCACTGGAACAGGACCTCACTGTGCAGGACCATCAGCTCAGTTTGCTTGGGAACATCACCCCTGTTCCAAAAAGGTGTGGAACAACAGAAGAACATGGAAGTCATGCTTACTCTTCCAGTTTTGCAGCAGTGAGCTCTTCCTGCTCACAGGATCTTCTAAAGCTTATTTCAGCAAGCAGTTGGAATTCACAGCGTGCTGTGGATGATTGATTTTGGGGAGGAGGATGTTTGTTTACAGTCTTCCTTCTGTAATTATTTTTAGAAAGCAGCATGTTTCCAAATTAGCACCTTGCACCTGCCCTCAGGGGCTCGGGAAATTCTCAAGGATGCAGCCCTGGGCAGGAGAGGAGCTGTTTGCAGAGTCTTATACTGGAAAGTCCTCTGGACCCTCAAAAACCAGCTGGGCATGGTGGGATCCTCTCCCCCTCCCTCCAGAGGTGTTTGCTTTTTGAAAGACTAAAACTCGAGTCACAAGAGAATGTGAAATGCAGCCCCTGTTCCCACCCCACCAGGCTGGTATATGGCAGCACCACCAGGGTCACAGCCAAAGTATTTGGGGTCAGATTTAAGCACCACAATTGCCCTCAAGTGCCAGTGTTCTGCTGCTATTGCTGATTCAGTACAGCCTGGAAACATTTCCAGTCATTCTGGGAACTTCAAAGACCTACTCAAACCATCCTTATTTTTGTTAAATCACCTCAAAGGCCCCCAGTCACAGCTGTGGAGACAAGTTTCCCTGGCCTCAAACGTCAGGGCTGGCTGCTATCCCCATCCTGCTCCATGCACCCCCCTTTCCCCATGGGAAGGGCTGAAGATATCGACCTCATTTCCTCACACATAAAGCACAACGCTCTCAAATAATCTCTCCTACAAGGCAAGCTCATTTGCCTTTTAAATAAAACAACCATAGAATAATCTTGCAGCAAATGGCATCAGTGGCATTATCCCTGTGGAGATTCCAGCTGCAGGGCTTTGGGCTGGCCTTTGCCACAGGGTCTCCAGGCTGGAAGGAGCTGCTTTGGGAGGCAGTTTCCAACAGCAAAGAGAACTGGAACAGCTGCATTCCAAGCAACCTGACCTCTGATTTTCATTAGCTCGAGGAACACTTCAAGGTTGGAGCTGTAATGAACTGTAGGATGTTTTATTTGTAGAGAGTCCAAATGGAAATGAGCCCCAGTGACAATTCATACTGAAGACAATATGGACACATTGATTTTATGGTTTACAATAATCACTTCAGACCCGATTTTCCTCCTGCACACTGAAGGTCAAGATACCCCCACCAGTTAGAGGCACTGCTGAGCAACCCACCCAAATTTTGTTAGTCAACAGGAAAATCACAGAGGTCAGAAATCAAAGAGGCTTGGGTTGGAAGGACCATAAAACTCCTCTTTTACCTACCCCTGCTATGGGCAGAGACACCTTCCCCTACCCCGGGTTGCTCCAAGTCCTGTCCAGCCTGGCCTTGAACGCTTCCAGGGATGATTTTTTTCCTAATATCCCACCTAAATCTCACCTCTTTAAAACAATTTCTCCTTGTCCTATCACTATCTGCCCATGTGAAAAGTCACATGGCTCCCATATATTTCCATCTAGACACAAAGATGATGGTGGTGAAGATGCCACCTCTTGCCCTGACAGAATGACTGTCTTTAGAGCGCTGGAGGAGATTTAAAAGAAGGTTTATAGTGATTAAACCAAACAACTCCCAGAAAGCAAAGTCAAATGACTGCATTTGTTCAGAGTATATGGAAATGCTGTAAATACCTCCTCTCCCTCAGTGCCTTCCCTTTGTAAATCTCAGTAGCAGTGAGCTTTGAAAACTTTTTGAAAAACTAAAAATCTCCCCTTGATACTACAGAGAAGTAAGAGACACACATGAATGGGCTGTGGGCTCTCCTGCCAGCCCTCACTCCCAGCTGCAGGGTGACCCCAAGAGCAGCAGCATCCTGCCACAAGCAGCTCCCCAGAGCACAGGCCAAAGCATGTGCCACCTCTGTGGTGGTGCCCATGGATCCCTGCAGAGTGACCAGCCCAGCCCTTTAACTCTCAGATGATCCTGAGGAACACCACGAACGCTTCACCAGCTGCTTCTGCTTGTCACAGAGCCCCCACACAAGCCAGGCTGTGCTTGTGAGTCAGAGGACAGAGAATTCCCCAGGAGCTCCTCCCAGGCAGCAGCACCAGGGAAGAGCCCTCTCACCTGTTGTGACAGCCCTGCATAAACCCAGCCCAGACACCCAAATCACCTTGAGTACTTCTGAAGGAGGCCAGAGGAGAAATTCAACATTCCCCATCCTCAGCTTTCAGCCCCACCACGGCTCAGGCAGAGCAGCAGTGCTTGGGCATGGCTGGAATGGCAGCTGGGACAATGGGGCCACTGCAGGCTTGTCACTTCTCCCACCATATAATCCTCTTGTTCCCAGGACAGAGAGCCAGGCCCTGGTGCCATGGGACACCCTCACCCCACAGGGACTCCTGGCAGAGGCAGGAGCATCCCAGCAGTGCCAGGGAGCACAGCAAAAGGCAGGAGGGTCTGAAGCAGGGACCAAGGAGAGGTGATGGGCAGCAGGCTGGGGTCAAACCCTGACACTCCAAGGCAGCAGTATCACTCCAAACACTGCAGCTCTTCTCACCAGCAGCTACAGATGATGAGCAGCCCTCACTCAACTATACCCCAGTCACTTTTCCTGACCCATGGGAAGTGGCTATTTCCCCCTGGTCAGCATCAATTCACTTGTGAGATAAGCACAGAGAGGGGAGATGCCCTTCCTGAGCACCACAGCTCCTCTGGAGCAGCCTCATCCAGCCCCACCCTGCAGCTCCCCCTTGGCACAGCCAATACTGGCTTTGGAGACTGCATTTCAGTGACCTGGAATTTTGTTACACAAAGAAGTAACTTCTTAGCTTTAAGCACGTGGCCTGAAAGCCCCCCCTGAGCAGCTGTGAGGCTGTCACAGCATTAACAGACCTGTGCCAATAGATATTTGCTGCCCAGCTGGGAAACCCTTCCAAGCGCTGGAGCAGTGAGCAGTGAGCCACAGCTGTGAGAGACTGGTTACCCCTTGCTCCTGTTTGGGTCCAGCACAGCCTGGCCACAGCACTCCTGTACACCCCAGAGGCTCTGCTGGTAGGACAATGTTTTATCACCCTTTTGTCCATCTGATAGTTGGCATTAGGAGAAAAGGGACAGCCCTGCACTCCCCTCACCACTGCCAAGTGCTGCATGTTCCTGCATATGACTGATGAAAACACTGGACATATCTGCAGATAAAGGACCTCAAACTGAAGGGAGCATCTCTCAACTGCTGCAGTCAGAAGCAAATGCAGAAGCAAAGGCTCCCTCTGAGCATCAGCTGTGTATTTGTAGAATAACAGTAGAGCTCTCATCCAGAAATGCACCACAAAATGCTCTGTAGAACCATTTGTGTTCCCTGATGGGCTGTGATGCCCTTGGGGAGGGCTGCAGCACTGGTCACACCTCAGAGCCACCCTGCAGGGTGTGAGGGATGCCTGGGGCAGGCACAGGGACACTCAGCAGACAGTTCTGATTACAGACCCAGTCCCTGTACTTTGGGAGGGAACATTTAACCAGAGAAGGAAAGGCTGAGGGCTGTGAACTCTTTACATGAGGGACTCTGGATTTTTCAATGTACCAGACGTTTAAGCATCATGGAGATGCTCCAGTTTAGAATTCCTGAGCACAGAAATGATAATAAGCACTGATACATTGAGAACTATTGGACTGGGAAGGCAAGGCATGTTGTTTTTTTAAAAAAAAAGCCACTTGTAGAAGGTCACACATTTTTTTAAAAGAGGCATGAAGCAACAGAAGACACCCCCCAGAGAATGCTGGGGGTTAAAAATAGGGTACCTCACACTGCTGGCTCCTGACAGATCTGGCCATCCCTTCTTTCAGCACAGCCTGCTGCAGAGTCAGCAGGGACACAGCAGATGCTGCAAGGGACACCAGCCACAGGCACTCCCAAACCCAGCTGCAGCAGCTGACACTGGGGCTGCTGTGTGTGCTACAGGAGACACTGTGAATGCTCCCCACCCTCCCCAAAGCAATTGTCAGGGGTTTGTAAGCTCGTTGCAGCCATGGTGAGCAGCTCCACCCTGCTCCAGCCACACATCCATCAAGTGTCCTCCTGTCCTGGAGGCCCAGACAGGTCTTCAACCCAGACAGCACAGGGCAGCAGCCAAAAGGAGCATTCCCTGCCTCTCCCTGCCCCAGGGGTTAATTCATTAACAACCACCAAGGTCCCCAAGCAAAAATACTCTGCTTCAAGAAGTCACTGACTGGGAAGAGAAAAGCCATTGTCCCAGGACTAGCAGAACTGGTGTGTGGGGGTGCCTGATCCCCAGGGATGGGGTGCTGTGCCAGCTCACTGCTCACACTTCTTCCACCCCAGAGGGGCTGGACTGAAGGGCTGGTCCATCACTTCAGTGCTCCTCTGCTCTGGGCTGGGACTCAGGATGTGCTTATCCCCTCCAAAACCCTCACTAGTGAGGGCTGATGCTTTTCACACCCAAGAGGTGAAACAGCAGAGAGTGGGAGCCCAAGCTCACAGAGCCCTGGGATCTCTGATCAACAGCCACAATCCTGGTGTCCACCCGGACCGTGACAGTCACCAGTGACTTCTCCTGCTGCCACATCCTGCCTGGCTCCTCTAGCACAGCCAGGGCTGCCAGAGGAGCTGAGAGCCCACCCAGGCAGGCCTGGAGCTCGATCCCCATGGCCACACACAGCTCTTCCCCAGCCAGACCCCTGGACATGGGCACCCTGCAGCACAGGATGGTGAGCAGAGGCCATGGGAGAAGGGCCAGTGGAATTCTGATCTCATGGCAGGTTTTGTAGGAGTAGAAAGCTCTGGGTGACAGGAGCTCAGCTGGGCCTTAAGGCCACACCACTTCTCTCTGCTGGCCTTGCAGAGGATGCAGAAATGGGGTCCCACAGTGCTGAGGAGCCACCAAGTCAGGAGGCCCAGGACTTGCTGCATCACCCAGCAGCCTGTCTGCTACAGACCTCTCCTCCTCCTCACTTCAGGACCTCCTCACTCAGCTCCAGAGGGCTCTGACCCCAGGCTGAACCATGGCAGGCACAGGGGGAAGGAGCAGGTCCCTGGCTGCAGCACAGTGGGGATGCCAGGATGGAGGGGCTGAAACATTTCTGTGCACACAGCAACTGGAACATGGGAATAGGGGACATGGAGAACCCACACTGCTGCTTTTCCTGCCTCTGCAGAAGGCAAGGAAGCCTTGCAGATACCCTGCCTACACATCTGCACAGAGCAGAGGCCTCTTCAGAGGGCCATCAGGAAATGGCTCAGCTCTGAACCATCTGTGCCACAGAGGATTTCTAGAGAGAGCAGGCACTTCCATCAGCCCCTGGCATTGGAACAGGTCCCATGGACTTTCCTGCAGCCAGTGACAGGTAAGAGAATGCAAGACTGGACAGACTGGAGCACACAGCACCTCACAGAACCTGCCCAGCAGCTCGGCACCCAGCACTCCCAGGGCTCCAGGAGATACCAGGACCACTTCAGAACTTCATGGACCACAGCTTAGTGACCACGTATAGACCAAAAGCTCCTCAGACACTGAGACAAGCTGTGCTGAAAAGGTGCTGCCACAAAAAGAGCAGCAATCCTTTCTGCTGGTGCACTGAAGCATCATCCACTTCATCTTCCTGATGCAGGGACCTGTGCCTGCAGCATCTCACCCAGATGTGGAAAATAAAGCTCAGAAGCAGCACAAGGAAGTGTCCACTGGACTTGACCACACACACAGGTGGTCAGTGCAGCAGCACAGCCACACAGTGCCCAGGGCAGCTCTAACACCATCAGTCAGCAGGTCAGAGACAAGAGGGACCTCTCAGCAGGAGCTGGAGATATGGAGAGACTTGCATTCCAGAGAGTATTTCTCAGGAATGGCACTTACTGCAAGCAGGCTCCATCCCTCCTTGCTTTTCAACACTCACTGTGCCAGTCCCAAAATGTTGATTCTGCTGCTCTGGGACTGCAGGGTCTGTTCTGCCAACTGCACTCTGCAGCTTTGTCTGGGCTGGTTTGGGCTCTGCAGCCCCCAGTGTCTCCAGGAGAGAGGCATGGCACATGCCAGACCATGGAAAACAGGCAGAGAGGGGAAACTGGGCACCACAGAATTCCTGTCCCACAGCAGTGACCTGTCCCTGTGTCCCTCTCCCTGTTAAATGCTGCCCTTTCTGCAGGTTTGCTCAGGGTTCTCCAGCACAGACATGGAATTAGAGCAAAAATGTGAACCAGACAGGAATTAGCCAGTGCCACCAGGTGACAGGCTGCTCTCCTATCCCTCCTCCACATGGGATGTTATCCAGCTGCTCTGCAAAGCAGAGGAGGGGATGCTTTGGGAAGAGACACGTAAGGAATGATGGCAAATCCACCATGCATCGACTACTGTAGCCACTCCTAAGTGCACCAAGGATATTAGTATTAATCATACAAGTTTAGTGTATGATTTAGGGAGGTCTTTTTAGTTTTTCTCCAAGCCAGCAGTTTCTAGAATCTCCTGCAGAAGTTCCACCAGCAAATGCACTGCATGAAATATCCCCTGCCTTCACCATCACTTCACTTCATGCACTGCCATATCACTTGGAGGATGGCATATGTAGATACTTTTAACTCGCTTCCCTGCCACTGCAGAAGTCCAGGGAATCTCAGCACACCTCCTCAAAGTCACAGCCAGTCAAAATCCATATGGCCAGAAATATGGAAACCATGGCAATTCCAATCTCGTATCTGTGTCAGAGCTCAGCAGCTCAAATGGGCTATTTTAGGTTATGCTGATTGCTGAAGCCCCACATCCAGTCATTCCCAAGCATTTGCTCACGTGCCACAGGAGACACACCTCAAGTTCTCCATGTACAGGCAGTGAGATGCACCTTAAGCACAACAGTAAGTGCAATAACCCAAGTCTTGCCATCTCAGGAAGGGGAGTGTGTTAGGCCAGCATGGTAAAACAGCACTGTCACTGTGGGACTGCCCCCATGCTTTCCCCCAGCCCACCAGGACTTTTGTCCAGGACTTTTTGACAGCTCCAGGAACAGGAGTTGCTCCCCTACAGCAGAATCACACCCTAAGCTTTGGGACAACCAAGCCCACAGCTTGGTCCACAGAAGTTTTGCAAACACTACCCAGTTGCTGAAGCATTATTGGCACATTCCCACTTATGGACAGTCCTGGGAGCAGGGTGGAGGGGTTACCATCATTTTAAGAGTGCCACTAAACACTGTTCACAGAAGAGCTGGCCAAGAGGGTGCTGAAAACACCGATGGCAGCCAGCAGCTTGTCAGCACAGCATGTGATAACAGGAACAGGCCTGTGCTGATGGCAGCAATCGCTGAGCTCCCCAGCACAAAAGGGGCTCCCAGGGAATTGCTCCATCCCTGAGAACATGAGCAACCAACAATTCTGTAGCCTACCTAAAATTTTGAGAAATTGCCACCATCACTGCCAACAAAATCCCCCTCAAGGTAAGAATTAATTTCTCCATCACTTGGTTCAGCATCAGGATTTTTATCATAGTTTTCAGCTACTGTATCCCAAATTTTACCTGATGCAGGAAATCTGCTACTCTCCCTTGCTCACAGGAAGATATTCTGCTATTTTAGGCAAGGGCAAGCATTTAGTGATGCCACCAGGAGCAGCAGAGGTGGTTTTCCCAGGACATTATGAAAAACCCTCCCCACACCCAGATGACGAGGGATTCTTTGTAAGCTGAAAACAAACCCCACCCTGTAGCCATAGGGCCAGGGAAAGCACACGTGTCAGCAGCTGAGGAGACAGCAGTGAACACTCTCTGCACCTGGGAGATGGGAAGGCATCAGGCTGGACTCATCCCACAGTGAAAAATTCCAGCCTTTAGTCAACACTCTTTCCACTTGGACAGTGGCTGTCAGGCAGCCAGCACCCAAGATTTACATCTTCAAAGCTACAATCATCAAGAAATTTTAATAGCCAGATTCAATTGAAGCTATTTCCTCCCTTAAGTATGTACAAACCAAGATGTGGCAACATTATGCTAATACTGAAGAATCAAAGTCAAAATTGCTGGGAAACTTCTGTTGGCTGAGGCACAAGACAAGCTTTGCATGTTAGAGAATGCTACTCCATATTCTATTTCATTGTTTAACATGACATTATCCATAAGATTAAAAAAAAATCAAATGAACAAACACAGGAAAGGCTGTAGCAGGCTGTTCCATCTCCATTAGCATTAAATTTGACAGTGGTTCAGCTGTTGCAGCACAGTCTGGTCTGATCTGGAGAGGAAGAGAAGTCCTCAGACTCAGAGAAGGCAATTAAGCAAATATTCCAACCTTTTATCCCCTTTGGGAAGGGTGCTAGGAAGCTTTGGAAAGCTGCACTCATTGCTTGGATTGCTGAAATAACCACGGACCCTGCAGAGCACAGAGCTTTCCCCCTGGTGACAGAGGCACACGGAGGACCAGAGCCATGTGTCCCCAGTGCCACTGCTCACACTGTTCTCCCAGAGGCCAGGAGTCTCCAGCTCTGATGCCCTAAGAATTTCAAGGATCACAAGCACTCCCTGAACAATGCATGGCCCAAGGGAGGGGGTATCTGGAGCAAACCTGGCACTTTCTGGAAGAGTTCATTTCAGGAATCAAGCAGGCATTGACAAAAGAGCCACTGTGCAACCCCAGCTCTGAACCAACAAGCACAACAGACCCCAGGCACGCACCCAGAGCCTTCTCCAAGCACATCTGAGGCTCCACTAGCTCTGACCTACAAAGTTTCCAGCCACCACCAAGCTGTCATCTTCACAGCTCAGCCTGCTTTTCCTGCAGGCTCCAAAACACCACATTCCTGGTTCACAGGCCTGAGGAGTCCCCAGAAGCTTTCAAGTTCAGAGCCCAGACCACCATTTAGCCACAAGTATGGGTAGCAGGATTCAGGGGTGCAGGACCTGTCTGCCCACACACCCAGCCCCTCCAGGCTGCAGAACCTGCCATGAAGGTATTCCAAAGATCTGAAACTTAACTAGGAAAGGGACACAAGGGAGAGGCCAGAGCACAGCTCCATTCACCACATCCAGTGAACAGATTCAGTTTTAGGCCACAGAGCTGAAGGCACTGGCTTAGTCATGCTGTTCCCATGGCACTGGGACCTACTCCCTTCTGTCCTGCTGTCTGGAATTCAGGATGTGACAATGACTCCCTGGCCTTCCAAGGCTATCAGTACTTCCATCAGTACTGCTATCAGCAAACCCCAGCCTCCAGCAACAGCATTAAACGTCACCAGAGCATTCCCTGCTGCTTTCAGGAACCTGCTCACTGTGGAACAGACCATTTTCCTGCCTTGGCAGCTATGTGCCAAAAGCCTTCTTGGCTTCATTTCCCACCTTGCTTGTATTTATTCCTGCTTCCAAATGAGTGATCTCCTCTCCCTCCACTCCTTTCAATTTAGCAGTTGTGTAACTCCAGCTACAAAATAAAAACCATCCACATCAAATTCAGAAATCTTAGAGTGTTCTGCAGGATATTCCAAAAAGCTTCCTCCCAGGACTTTATAAACACCAAGTACCAAGCAGCAGGTGAAGCAGAGGTATTTTGGTTTTTCCTGTTCTTGGCACTGGATGGTGGAGGGTGAATGGCTGGATAGGGAACAGGTAACAAGTGATTCAGAGTGGCTTAAGAAAGGTAATGAGAATGACCCAGGCAGACTGTTCTGAAGGTGTTCCCACAAGAGAGAGTTTATCAGAGGTGTCTTTGGAAGAAGCCACTCCTTGCTCAAGCACAGCAGTGGCATCTTCCCACAATGGTCACCTGGTCTCTCAGAGCCTGAAGGGTCTCCAGGGCTTGCTGGAAAACACACCAGCCCAGCTATTGCACAGTCCAAGGAGCTCTAAACAGATCATGAGCAGCTTTGAAAGAAGCCTATCCACAATGCTCCCTCCTCCTGCTCATCTTCAGTTCTCCCTCCCAACGTGTCCCAGGTACCTGCACCAATGGCATCCACCACAGGGAGCACTGGGGATCCTCAGAATGCAGAGCCCTTGCTCCAAATGAGGACCTGTGACAGTTCTAAGTGACCTAACCAGGAAGCACAGTGGGGCCATGGCAAAAACGTGGGAATTGTTGGACTCAGTCCAACAGAAAACATCAGTCCAAGTGACATTCCAGATAGGAATTTATGGGGCTTTGGCTACAGGTTTTCAGAGTTACAACCCTGCCCAAGAGCTGTGTGCCAACCCTTGAAGGCACTCAGAGGTTCAAGCAGGCTGGTGATGTTCTGACCATGTCCATCCCCATCCCTTCCCCTGCTCCCAGCCTCTGGCAGCTGCTACAGCTCCAAAGCACACAGGGCAAGTTCTTCCTGCAAGGGCAAATGGGGGGAACAAATCAGCTGCTCCTTGCAGACACCTCCTCACCCAACCACGGCCAAAATGGTTTTGGAGAGAACCAGCTCAAGAGTTCTAAAACCCTGACACACCAAGGAAGATGGTGCCATCAGTTCTCCAGGAAAAAGCCCATCTCTACACTTCTCTGAAAATCCCAGCCAAACTGTGAAGATTGCCCAAGGCTGGAGTTATTCCTCCACTTGGCCATCTCTCCACACTTGGCCTGGGAACAATTTTAGATTTGGAATGCATTACTGCATTCAAGCAGCCACTCCTTGTGCCAGTTGTCCAACCCCCAGACCAGCTGGAGGATGACATTCCTAGGAACAGCAAAATGCCAATCCTTGGATGCAGGGCTTTCCAGGGCAGTCACCAGCTTAGCCTCTGCTGTGCTCAGCTCAAAGGCATTGCTGAGAACAGCTACTGTGGCCTCCCAGGACAGACTGACTGTGGCAGCTACTTGGGGTGAGTCCAGCAAGTGCTTTCACCTGAAGTGGCCTTGTGAAACAAGAACCACCAGCCAAAAATAACCCAACAGTGAGCGCTGACACAGCCCCAGAGCAGCACTGAGCTTGTGGCATCCAAGGGTGGGATCAAGGAGCAGGTCTCCAACTATCTGCTCAAGGGCTTTGTTTGCCAGAAGGAATCCTCCATCAGACTTCAGCAAAATACACCAGGACGTGGTGCCACCGTGGGGGCATGTGGCTGGGAAGGACAGCAGGACACTGCTCTGCCCTTGTCACTCCAGGGTGAAGCACAGAGCAGATCCAGGCACAGACCCTCAGCACATACAGTGGTCCCAGTGTCACCTGTACAGGGACTGTGTGCCATTGGGGTCACTTCTGATGTGACACCACACATCAGAAAACGAACCCACCCGATCCCTGCTGCTACATTTTCCTGGAAAGTGCTTTCAAGGAAACATTGGGGTTGTTTATGTAGCAAAGGCCCAGTTTCAGAGGAAGAGCTGCCCAGTCAAGTTTCCTGGATCTGTGTCCTGTCAGAAGCCTCAAGACAGACACAGTGGACATTGACTGATGATGAAGGTCAGTGGAACAGGGTGACTCCACCAGACAGCTCCTCCACAGGGCTCTGGCAGCCAGGCAGGACCAACACTGTGAACTTGCTGTCAGCAAGAGACTGACCCAGTGGGGAGAAGTCCAGTCCAGTGCTGGAAACAGAGAGGTCTTAAACTCCCATTGCAGCCCAGCTTACTGGAGACCTGGAGCTCATACTACAGGAATAATTGTCCTCCTCAATACACCTAAAAAAGAGTCTGCCCTCAGCTCTGTCACTATATCATAGCAAGAGAAAAAATGTCCTTTATCCTCCAACATCCTTTCCAAGGCCAAAAGCAGCCACAAATATCTCTGCAGATAAATGAATGGTAAACTGCAGGAGGCAAAGACGTGGGACAACAATGAATAAGACCATTTAATTTTCACATCTGACTTCTCTTGTTTCCAATGGCACAGAGCCAGTGAAGAGCTGGCAGATCCTGGAGCCCAGTCCAAGGGGGCTGGGGCACCCTGAAATGTGCAGGGCCCAGAGTGCTGCTGCCCAGCAGCCACTGCCCCACAGGGGCCCCACACTGCTGCAGGGAGGGGCTCCACCTGCTCCAGGAGCATCCCAAACCCACTGGAGGTGTCAGCTGCTCTGGGATTAGCCTCTCGTGGCCTTTCAAGGAGGCAGAGCAGCTTGGCCAGCCCTTCCCACAGTGCCCATTCTCCACATGCTGTGGCTGGTACCTCCAGCAGCACCATCACACCAACAAGGAATCCTGTTCTCAGGGGTATTTCTATTCCTGTCCCAGACATGCAGCAGACACAGGATGCCTATGAGATGAGACAGCAGACAAGCTTCATACCTGCAAGCCCAAGGCTTGAGATGGGGAAGACAGCTTTGCATTACAGCCTCCATAGAAAGAAAAAAACCAGCAACCCCCTTTTAGCAAGAGATTAAATTCTATTCTTTAGCTGTAACCATGACACACAGCCCAGCTGAGGAAACAGAACAGCAACACTTTATTTTGGATACTGCTTTGTAAACAGATGCGTGGCCAGTTATCTAATTGTGGGAACACGGATGTGAGTAGGCTTGGAGGGAGCAGCAGAGCACTTGCAGGGTTATTTCACTGCAAGCTCACAGCAATTTGCATCATCTCCATCAGGAAATCTCCATGGATTGCAATGTCAGCAACTTTGCTGCAATACACCTGGGAGATCTGTGAGGTGCCACCTCCCTTGGGTACCACAGGACTGTCCCCTCCTACTCTGGCCACTTACAGACACAACCACAAAGACAGTTACAGGAGGTATTACCTCAGCTAATTGCTAATTACATTAATTGACAAGACATCTGACTCAGCTGCTCTAGAGCCTGGTGGAAGCTGGGTCTCACTCTCCCTGTAGCAGGAATGCCTTATCCATGGGGAGAGGGTGTGACAGCAGTGAGTCAGTCACCTCCCAGGGACACACAGTCTGCAGGAGGATGTGTCTGCCCTGGCAGCTCCCAGCACCACGGAACAACACAGGTGTTCTGCACAAGGTCACACAGCCAGTACTCCTGGGATGGGATCCCTGCACAAAGGACAGCAGTCACAACTGCTGAGCTCAAAGGAAAAATGGGAAGAGTAGCCCAGGATTAAGGTGGCACGATACAGAACACAAAACTGTGCTTGATCTCTGCACTGCCACGTGAATGTCACAGCTACAGGGCTGAGGGACAGCAGCAGAGCTCAGAGCTGGGAACAGCAGAGCCAGGGCCCTTTTCCTCCCACCTTCACCTGAGCCCCTCAGTGCTGAGCAGCCCCTGCCCATGCCCAGGGGTCACACAGCCCCCACCCCACTGTGGGGAGCTGGGGGGCTCAGGTAGAGCTCTGTTAACATTCCACTCATGCAGGACAGAAGATCCAGGTAACTTTTGGATTCTCTAGGTCTGGAACCTGAGCATGTTCCAATTCACAATACAAATATTAGCAGTGTGTTAGGTTAAGTACCAGCTGTCCTGAAAGCCAGGATAACATCCCAAACCCAGCACACCCTCCCAGGCTGCTGTCTGGCAGGACCCCTGCCCTCCACAACAGGGTCTCTCCCAGGAGTATTCAGTGTTTCAGAAGCGCTCCCTGCTCAGAATTCAGGGACAGAGTTCAGTGCTATGGCAGCACTGTAGGAAACATCTTGATACAACTATACCAGGAGTTTTGGCTAAACTGGTAAATTTTCCACAGGAGCAGCAGTGCACACCAGTTCTGCAGGCACAGATGTGCACACAGCATTTCAGTGAGTGGTCAGTGTGGACTGGGAGGCCGAGTACCCCCCTCTAAACAAAAATCACCCTGCAATTTGCCTTATGGACTTCAGTCTGAGCTTTGTCTTTGCTACCTTCTGCTGTGATTTTATAGTATGAACATGATTTAGGGGAAATTTTAACAGGGTATGAATTCACATGATTGCTGGAAGCCTTGCCTTAGCAGGCTGCCTTTTCTTCCTTCAGTTCCATCCCAGGATGCCTGTACCCCAGAGGTACAGACCATACATGCAGCATTCTGAACACAGAGGAAGGCACAACAGCACTTCCTAGAGCCAGGGATGAGCTCCCATGAGCAAATGATCCTGCAGTTCCTTATCCAGGCTGTTACCAGAGGAATTATGCTCTCAGGAATCTAAGCAGAGAACTGCTTTGTTAATTCAGCAGCCCCTGCCAGACCAAACTGTGCTTTAGGCTTTGGTTCTCACACACCAGATGTCAGGAGTTTCAAAACCCTCAAGTTATTTGACATTTAGATTTCCCACATACAATGTATATTCCCTGCAAGGATCAGAACAATCCTTAGTTACTGTTAGGTGTAAGAGCAATAAAGTGCAAAGAGCAATGCCATGGAATAATAATTGCTTCTGCAGTGTGAAAGTTCTCAGTCTGGCTGTGGCAGGTTTCAGTCAGACTTTGTCCTGCCATGTCCCACTGGCATTTGGAGTGTGCAGCCCCTGGACAGACAGATATTGAGCTGTTGTCTCCCTGAAGATACCAAGGAACAAGAAGATAAACCAAGCAAACCAGAAGGTGCAGCCTGAAACTGGAGAGAGAGCACACTTCAAAAATTCCCAAACCACTACTAAGTGTAGGTTTCCCTACATTAAAATGACCCATCCCTGTCCCCCTTCCTGCCAGTGAGCACTGTGGGGATCTCTGTGCAGCCCACCAAGGTGAGCAACAAGCACTTGCCACCCCTCAAGACCAGAAACACAACCACAACACCAGCACACCTCACAAAGCAGCTGCGCTCTGAGGAGCAGGTGCAGAGCTGGAATCACACCAATTGAAGAGTTATTTCCCATATGTTTAAGAACATGGGCCCAGATTTTCATGCCTTGGTGCCTAACAGGATACCAGGTAGGATTTCAGATGTATCAAGCCCTCTACTTTATCAATACTAGAAAAACCAGACCTCCCAGTCAGAAACTCCTTATTAAAGAAATTCACCTGCTTATCTGTGAGAGTTTACCATAAAGCTAAGACATTTATTCATAAATCTCACCTGCAAGGGTCAAAAGGAGTTCTACCTTCAGTTTTTAGTTACTGGAACATGCAGAAACGGTGCAGAAACCAGAGTTTCCATAGGCACAAGTTCCACTTCAGAACATGCAGAGCTCCCCTTCAGCAGCTCCCTGCTGGACAATTTCCTTCCTACATTTCTGACTGTAGCATTTGAAAACCCCAACTCTGACCTTCACCACTTAGAGATGGAGGAAAACAGCAACCAAGAGTTCAGAACTGCAGTCAGTGCTTCCCAGCAAGAGAACTCCACTGGCAGCCTTTGGAGCCTGTGCACTGGACCTCGATGTGTTACACAAGGGCAGCTCCAAATGAAGGCACCACGCTCCAAGAGCAGGGCCAGATCTGGCAGGAATCAGCTGTGGTACAGATGGATGGCTCACAGAACCTCAGCACAAGAGACCAACTGAGCAGCAGCCACCACCCCTCAGATAAGGAAATCTGTTGGTAACCTGAAGCCAAGTGCACAGAGAGAACATGCAGAATAGGTGAGCTCAGCTGTGCCCATGGCACACACAGGTATTCCCAAACCAGTGCAGACCAGCCTCCTTGTGAATACATTCCCTCTCCAGAAAAAACTCAAATGACTTGGAAAACCTGGGCATGGGCTTAAGCATAGGTTATGGCCTCTGGAGGTAACTCAGAATCCCAGAAAGATCTGGGCTGGAAGGGACCTTAGAGATCACCCAGTCCCACCCTGGGCCACAGGCAGGGACACCTTCCACTAGCCCAGGCTGCCCTGCCTCTGTGGCCAGGTGTGCAGGCGTTCCCAGCCATTCCCAAGTGTCTGGCAATCCTGCCAAGAGGATTAAGCACCAGTCAGCCTGAAGAGTTAAACTGTCAGGTCAGCTTTCAGCACCAGGAGCACTGAGGTGTCTGACAGCACTGCCAGCTGTGCTTCCCTCCAAGCTCCAAAGTTTCTCACAGAATTGCACAACACACAGTGCAGCAAATCTGCCTAAAACATGCAAATATTTCTGAGACACAAGTGATTCACAGCCCTGAAGTTTGTCACTGGCTGGACAAGGAGATCTTTAAGACTGAAAACAACCAAGTGCCACCCTTGCCCACTCTGTGCTTGCCCCACATCAGTACACAGAGTTCAGTGAGTATGAAGAGCTCAGGCACAGGTACCTTGGCTCACTGAGGTATCTTCCTTCTGCTGAGTGCTTAGAAAAGCACAGGCAATACAAAGAGCAAATGCATTTCTCTCCAAAGCAGCAGGAAGGACTCTCTTGTCTTTTGCCACGCACTGACCAGTTACCAAGAGGCAAATAGACACCAAGGGAAAAGTCCTGCTTTGTGTGGCAGCTTGCCCAGATGGGAACCTGAGGCTTCCACACATTCAGTAACTTCACTTTTCTGCTCATCTGCCAGCTCTGCAGCCTCTCCTTGTGTTTGCTTTGAGCACAAGCCATATTCATTAACCTCCATCTCTGGGTGATGCTTGCAGGAGCCATCACCTGTATATTGAGTACACAAAGCCATGGCTGCAACAGGATCAGGCAGCTCTGGTTTCACAGCCCTTATCAGAGATCACACACAACAATTTGATGCCTGCTGCAAGCCAGGACCTGGAGACAAGCAATCTGTTGACTTGAAATCTGAACAAGCACTCGGTGTCACAACCCTGAAGCAGCTCCTGCTGCAAGAATGGTGGAAACTTCAGTGCTGGGAAGATGCCCAGAGAGACTTGTAGCAATTTTCACTAATTTATCTTTCAGGCAAGAACAAAATTTCCCTGTATCTTGCAAATTTTTGCAGTTATTCTGTAAAAATTGTCAGTGTCCACTCACTCTTCCCTTTTAAGTCAGGACACTGCTTACCACCCTGTAGGTAACCATCTTCTACAAGGACATCTTCTAAAATTTGTTTGAGTACAGGTTTGAAGTTCAGAAAACTCAGCAGAACACCACATTAATTTGCAGAATATTAGGTTTTGTTCCTGTCCCCATCCTCAAGCACTCAGCCTTCCTTGGTTGGCACCTCAGGTTTTCTTTCTTTCTCAGAGGCCAGCTGAGCTCACCTGAGGGGTTTGAGGATCCTGCAGGTCCTGAGGGATGGGTTTGGCACAGGGGAAAGGATGGCACCCAAGGCATCTGCAAGGGTAAAACACTTGCACTGCAGCCCAGGGGGTCTGGGCAGCCCTGCAAGGGGGAGCAGGTAACATTAATCCTCTAGGGCTCAAATCTGGGGGATAAGGAACTCCACACGGTCTTATTCTGAGAGAACAAACCATTTTACAGTGATGTGCTCATGTAATAAAGGAATTTGATGAAGTTAACTGTTTAGACAAGCCTATGAGTAAGGACAGAAGGACTAGTTTCCTTCCAGGAAGCAACCTATTCATAGCCTTTAATGGAAATCTCCAAATACTTGGGAATTACTTGTTTTGCTCCATGAAGGGAAACCTCAGTTCACCCTTCCCATGGATGTAGTTCTCTACAGACACTGTTAACACATGTTACAGTATAGCTAAACTTACAAAACATGCACAGATCGTAGGTGAGCTTTTACCTCCTTTCCTGAGCAGCCTCTGTCTGCCCACTGCAGCCATGAACAATGTCAATCCCAGACCCTCATGCAGTTATTTTCTCCTCTGCAGGAACCAGAGTGCTGGAAGCCAAGTCAAGTAGCCTTGGAATGGCCACCAGGACAGGTATGACCAGTGTCACGAGGGAATGAAAATATGTACTACCCTCTTTTTTTAATGCTGGTTAAAAAGCAGATTTTAGCATCTTTAGCCAGACAGCAGCTACATTAAAAACAACAGCATTATAAATTAACATGATTCAAATTCAATTGGCCTGTCACCTTTCCTCTAAACAGGACATGTATCAAATGTTTCAAGGGAACAGACAAGGTGAAAAAAACCATTTGTCTTCATGCTATGAGCTACTGTAGCCTTTAATCCTGAAGACCCAGCAATCCAGAAGAAAAATTAGGGGGAAAAAAAAAAAAAGATGAGTCAGCAGAACTGCTGGAAAACAGTTTTGATCTTTTCAGGAAAACAGCCAAATATTTCTCTCACACTCAAAGTCAACTTGTTTGAGCTTCCACATTACACAAAGTTTTGTCCTTTTTGCTTGAATACAAGGCTGCTTAAAGCAAGCAAAACTCAAGGGAGCTGATGTACTTGCCAAGGAAGTGTCAACCCTTAGAGATGATAACTTGGAGCAGCCCCAGCCAAACTGTGCAGGTGCCATCACAAATCCCTGCTGAGCAGAGGGACCAGCACACAGCACAAGGAGAGAACCCCAATCTCACCCAGAGACACCCCACAAACAGGGGAACTCTGCATGTCCATCCCCCAATACCAAACATTACAAACAGAACAAGTAACGAGCTTCTGTGATGGGTATGACAAAGCCCTCGATCATAAAACAAGAAATAACTGGAAAGCATCAACTCCCTGCTTGCCAGGCCAGGCACTGACACCACCCTGCCTCCCATTAATCAGGAGGAGGTTGGTTAATGTTTGAGTAGGCTATTACAACTCAAGGCAGAGGACTGAGTACACTGTGCCATGCTCTCAACTAAACTTACAAAAAATTAAAACAAGACAAATGCACAGCAAACACTGTACAGGGCAGAATACATCCTCACAGTGTGTTCTGGTGACAAATCATTATTTCAGGAAACAGAAGTTCCCATCATTTTGGCAGAGGAGAATTAAGCCATGAGATATTCTCTGCTCCATCCCTGCCTGTGCTGAGCTCACACAGACCGTGTTGGCTCTCCTGCTCTCATCACCCAGCTCCACAGAGGAAACAGCTGCCTCAGGAGGGCTGGGAAGGCAGGAGGCCCCAGAAAAGCTCTTCTCACACCCTGGTGAAACACCAGCTTTTCTGACTGATGTCAGAGCTGTCAAAGCTCGGTGTAGCTGTCCTCCAGCACCAAGCCTGGGTTTTTAGCACCACAAACGTTTGCCAACAGGGCCCAAGTGCAGCAGCACAGCAACTGCTGGACATTTGGGGCTTCCTGGCACTAATTTAAACGTGCTCAACACATGAGGAGATGGAGGCAGTTTTGAGAGGAAGGGTATATGAGATCTTTTCTGCCACCACCACTCTGGTGACAGCCTTAAAATCACAGCTGTAATTCAGGCTCATTTCAAAGCTCCTTATCTTCCCTGAAGTCTATTGAGCTGTTGTGCTTTCTGCTGAGCTATTGATTACTGGGGTGGATGGGGAGAGGGGGAACACGAGTAACTGCCCCCCAGCCACTTTTCAGCGATGCCACATCTCGGGACATCATGACTGTCTCCATGGTGACACAGCAACACAACTGAATTGAAACAGGAGGAGGCCAATTAGAACAACAAAGGTCTTTTGTGGCTGGAACCACAGTAATTAGCAGAAATAAGAGATGCCATTATAAAAAAGACATGGTTGTAACAATAAAGAGCTTGCTTTTAGCTTGCTAGGTGAACCCCAAACCATATATATATATATAAAATCTTTTCTAGACTGGAAAACCCATGATATCACTAGCTGTGTTCCCAGTTCCACAGAATGCTGAGCACAGCCTGGATCTGAGAGGTCACTTTTCATGTCCCCTCATGTGGAGCTCTCCTCTCCACTGGAGCCTGCTCACATCTTACAAGGCTGCTCAGCCCTTGAGCTCAAGCAGAGCCCCCAGGATGAGGTGCCTTTCAGGCTGCCACAATTAGCACACACACGTGTGGGGGCACACACAAAAGAAACCAACCCCAGGCTGCCAATCCACAGTGACTCACACCAGCTGAGGCTCCACCTCCAGGGATGAAGAACACTCAGGGTTTGGAATGGGTGGTATGAACAATATCTGGACCCTCTGAATATCTACGCTGTTTTGTTTTCAACCTCCAAATGAGAGACACACAGGAGCAGTACAGCAGCACGATGACAGGGCCAAATCTGACTCCAGCTGACCTGCACTCCCCATCCCATGGTGCAGGTTCATCAGGAAGCACTTGCTGCAGTGTCAGAGATGAGGCAGCTGCTGTACTGCTCCAGAGTGGCCAGAAGCAACACACAGCTCTAGAAATTCCCCAGGGAGAGCAGCTGCTTGGAGTGTTCCACGGTCAGGCTGTCAGCCTGAGGCACCTCCACTCTGGCCATACATTCAGCCCATTAAATACCACTGACATGCTGCAGACTCACCGTACTTTTCTCTATCAAACCCAAAAGCTGCAGCAGGCAGGAACAAGCTGAGCACAAACTTCCCAAGGAAGGAAGCTTGAAGGTGTGAGGCACAGCACAAAGTCAGGGCACCTGGAGCAAGGAAAGCAGCACCCAACACAGCCACTGGAGCATAGCAACTTTGCACACACTGAAGGTTAAACCTCCACATGTAGCACTGATTCTCACAGCTCCTGGGAGCTCTTGTGTTCCTCTCCTGCAATTCCATGGGAAAACAAGGCATTCAGTGCTGGCAGGGCAGGCAGAGCACACAGGTCCATGGTACTGGCACACTCAGGGCATGTGGAGTGGGCAGCAATCTGCTTGGCAGCTGCTCTGTGATAAGAGGCACAGCTGCCCAAAGCCTGAGTCACCTTAGAAAAAAAATGATGCTGAAAAGCATCACACCATAAGAATTAGGATAAATTAGATTTAACAGGTGCCCTCAACAATCTCTGCAGAAGCATTTTTCAGTCATAATCCATTCAAGTGAGAGTCTTTGTACACAACCCTTGTACCAGCCCCAGCATCTGTCAGGTGAGGTTATTTCACATGCAGCAGCAGAACTTGAGGTGAGGCACTAACAGTGAGTGGGGTTCTTGCTGGGATCCACCATTTAAAATGGGCCATCCTGTGGCACACGCCTGAGAAATGGGACAATGGGACTTGCTCAAGCCACTATCACCTCTGAACACAGTTAATTCAAAGAGGAGACACCTTTTGGCACACAGCTTCTGCACAGATGCACCTGAGTGGCTCCAGTTTCCAGATGGTGAAGACTGACCCTTCAAAAGGCTTGTGTTGATTTTTTAGTACATTCTGGACTCTGTGTTCCTGCTTTAGCAGCTCATTCACCCAGATCTGCAATCACATGCACCTGCTGCCTGCACACACACCATCACCCACACCCAGAGCATGTTTGCTAACAGAGCAAGAACGAGCACAGAGCAGAAAACATGATTTTCTGTGCAAACCAGGCCTTGCAGCAGTAGAAAAAGCCATTAGCTACAGAAGGGAAAGAAACAGGCAGAGGCAGAAATAACAGCTTTGGAAATATCCAGCCTCTAAAGTTATTTTTAGAGCTGCCTCCCCCAACACCCAAGATATTCAGAGCCATTGAAAAAAAGTATAAATCAAAGGTAAGTGCACAAATAGCACTGCCAGGAGAAAGCAGACAGTGCTTCAAAGTTCCTGCTGCCACCAGCAGCGATGGCTGGCCTGGTTCTGCTCCATTTGGGGCCTCGTTAGCCTGGACTCTGCTTTGCTGTGCCACAGCAAGCTCAGGGCATCCAACCCACGTGTGCTGGGCACTGCAGGATGGTGCCAGCCGAGCACTGCTATCTCTGGGACCCAGCACAGCCCAGACAGGGGAAAGGACAGGCAGTGTGTCTATCCCCTTTGGACAGCACTATTGTCACAGATTCAATTAGGCTGGAAAAGACCTCTGAGTCTGATCTGTGACCTTGTCAACAAAATCACAGCTGAGGCCATGTTCGGTCCTTTCTTAAAACACCTCCAGGGACAGTGACTTCACCACTGCCCTGGGCAGCCCATTCCAGTGCTTGACTATCCTTTCTGTAAAGAAATTCCTCCTAATGTCCAACCTGAACTTCCCCTGGTGCAGCTGAAGACTGAGCCCTCTCTCCTCCTGTTCCCTGGGAGCAGAGTCAGACCCGCCCCGGCTGCCCCTCCTGTCAGGGACTTGTGCAGAGCCCGAAGGTGCCCCTGAGCCTCCTTTGCTCCAGGTGCTCCATTCTCTTCCCTGGACAACGGGGGTGACAGGCCGGGGCTGTGTCCCTGCACACTGACAGAGCACAGGGCGCTCTCGGAGCGGGAGCCGGAGCTCACCCAGCACCCGCCGGCCGGGCCCGGCCCCGGCAGCTCCCCGGGCGCTGTGGGGCTCCCCGGGCGCTGTGGGGCTCTCCGGGCCCCGGCACCCCCGGCAGCTCCCCGGGCGCTGTGGGGCTCCCCGGGCGCTGTGCGGCTCTCCGGGCCCCGGCAGGAGCGGCCCGGCCCGGCCCGGCCGGCGCTCACCTCGCCCGACGGCCCTGCTGCAAAGCGCGGCGGCCGCAAAGCGAGCCCGGCCGGGAGACAGCGCCCGGGGCCGAGCGGGGCGGGACCCGGCCCCGGGACCCTGCAGCAGCCGGGGCCGAGCGGAGCCCGCCCCCGCACCGGGACCCAGCACCGGGACCGGGACCCAGCACCGGCCGGGGCCGAGCGGAGCCCGCCCCAACACCAGGACCCTGCAGCGGCCGGGGTCGCCCCGCCGGCTCCCGCTGCGACCCCCGGAGCAGCACACTCCCTGTCCCGTGTGTGCAGCCGTGGGAAATCCACTCTGAGCACGTCTGGCAAGCAAGCAAGCACTGGGCATCTCCCAGCTCCAGCCCCGGGCTACCGGGGCCCAGACAGCTCCTGCTGCTACAGAATCACTGAATCACTTTGGCTGGAAAACACCTCTGAGACCACCGAGTCCAATCTGGGACCGATCCTCGCCTTGTTACTGGCCCAGAGCACTGAATGCCACGTCCAGTCCTTCCTTGGACACCTTCATGGAAGGTGACTCCATCATCACCCTTCCAATGCCTGACCACCCTTTCCATGAAGAAATTCTTCCTAATGTCCAACCTAAACAGCTTAAGGACATTGTCCTCTCATCCTGTTGCTGGTTGCCTGGGAGCAGAGGCTGGTCCTCAGACCCTGCCCTTCTGCCGTGAGGATGCCACTCAAGACATTCTCCCTTTTATCCCTTAACCCTGCACATTTTATCAGTCCTGAGGCACAGCAAACAGGAATTAAAGCATCACACAGATGAACACCCAAAACGCAGGGATCCTTCTGGCCCACACAGGGCCCTGGTGGGTCTGAGGGAACGTGACTGTCAGAGCTGCATGTTCACCAAACCCTCACACGACTGTGACAGCTGACAAGGAGCGGCATTCACAGCAGCAGCCACCCGGGGACAGCGAGAGCAGCCACAGCTCCATCCAGACCTTTTGTCTGCCTTCAAAGCCCTGATTCCCTCAGTCAGCCTGGTTCAGTGTTTGACTTGTATGAGAACAACTCCTGGGAGGGAGCAGGGCTTGGAGGGCTACTCTGGCAGCATCCCCTCAGCACCCGGGTGCTCTGCAGCACTCATCTCCAGCAGGGCCCTCAATGGAGCAGTGATAAAAGTTAATGTGTGGCACCACACCGCTGGTAGTGGCGAGGAGATTGCAGGGTGACAGCAACGCTGCCACTGAACCTGTGCCAAGCACAAAGGCCAGCAGCAGTGTGGCCAAGGCAACAGGCAGCCTGTGAGCAGGGCTCTGCTTCCCAGCATCCAGGATTCCCCACTCAAGGCCTGGCACTTGGCACACTGCAAACCTAAGCATCGCTGAAACCCAATACTTTGGAAATAAAGTAGCTGCTTTGTCCAGAACCAGGTGCTCAGGAGGTGCAGGCACTCTCCAACATCCTGTACAAGGTATCAGACTAAACACCGGTTCAGGCACTGGGAGAAGCTCTCCAGCTCCATTCCACATCTCCCTAAAGCCACCTTCTCCCTGTAAAGTTCCAGCCCAGGCTGTACAAGGCTGGGCATTACAGCAGCGCTCAGAGCAGCAGTGCTGAGAAGCCAGAATTCCCAGTCTGGGCCTGCAGCTGGAGCAGCAGCTCAGACTGGCAGAACTGGCAGCTGTTAACAGAGTGCACCCAAAGCCTGGAACAGTTCTGCACTGAAACGTTGTAACTCGGGACCGCACATTTGGGGCACCCTGAGGGACTGAAAAGCCTCAGGGCTCAACCAAGGGAAAGCAGGGTTCCCAACAAAACAGCCACTCCAGTGACCTGAGGGCCCTGCCACAGCATGCTGGCCCAGGACCTGTCCTGCACATGCTGTTCTCCACACAGCAGCACTGACCAGGCTGGCAGCCAAGCACAGACACGGCTCCCAACGATGGCCTTCACGTAGCTGGATTATGTGTAAGGCCTAAGAGGGATGCAGCATCCACACTTTAACTTCCAGTTCAATGCAGCTGTAGATATGCCCGCTCCAGTTAGGAAGGCTTGGAGATCCCTCCTGCACACAGCAAATGCCTGGCTGGGCCCTGTTCAGGTAGATCTCAACCACTCCCAGAATAGAAACAAAACAAGACAAATAATACTTAGAAGTTTGACTAATCTTATGAAAACAACTTGTAATAAAAATTCCCTTTTATGAACTCTTAAATAGCTTTCATCAAACATCACCTTGCACTGTGACAGTGCATAAGCAGAAAGGCATAAGCAACTTCTGATCTCCACTTTAATTCCAGCTCTGACAGACCTGCACCACAGGTAAGAATTTACCTTTGAAACATTCACCACTCAAGTTTCTTGGTCAAACTTCAAACTGCAGAGACAAAACAGCAGCTTAAGCTTTGATCTCTTGAAACTAGTTCAGAAAAGATCACTGCAGTGAAACCTGGATGTCTTAATGAAGAGCACTAAATGGGATACACAAGATTGACTGTCAACACATCCTTGATGTAAATACTAGTGCTAAGGTTTAAAACTTATGCACATTCACTGTTTCCTTTTTGAGCACTACTGTCTGATGCACCAAGCTACAGCCTGGCTCGGGTGAGTCCTCTCAGAGACTGGTTTCATGTTTGTGGTGTTCCCAGAGGAACTGACAAACTCCACCCTGAGACCCTGCAGAGCAGTGGCTACAACCCAGTTTGTGTGTGCACTGTCTGCTCAGGTGATGCTGCAGCACCTGTGCAGGCATCAAGCACCCTGCCTGCGTCCCAGTAGGTGCATGTGCCCCTCTGCTTTTACTGGCAATTCACACTGCAAGACTAAGCTCAGCACCAAGGGGAGAAGGAGGAGAGAATCAGGACACAACTGTCTTCCTAGATGTGCAGAAATTTGGGAAGAGACCTGGCAGTGCATAACCCACAGCCCTGTCCTCTATGGAAATCGAGCAGTCTCCAGTCCTGGGGGACCATTAACTTCTCCAGCAATGCTTGTCACCTTCTGTGACAGCAGACTAGCAGCCCACATTGAACTATGTAAACACTGGGACTGCCCTACCTAATGCTGCCCATTTAATTAGAGACCAGACTCATGTGGGCAGACGGATCTGAGCACTTACCTCACTGTTTTCAGTGAAAATCACAAATGCTTTTGCAATGGTGCCTTTTGCATTCACCAGCCAGACCCTGGCAGAGCAGAAGTGAAGCTCAGGACTTCAGCTGTGGGGCTGTTGTCTCCTCTTGCTTCTCCAGAGGACAGAGGGTTTGTACTTAATGCACTGATCTGTACCAAAGGGCCAGCAATTACTTAATTCTGCAAGACAAATTGATGTGGACAGAATTTCTAAATATTTTCTCCTCTCCTAAACTGGCCCATCTCCAAATGGTTTAACTTTTGCCTGTTTAAAGGCAGCTTATGTCAAACCCTGATGTCATTCTGCACCCCGCTTTTTCTTCTCTCCAGATGGGAAACCAGGAGAGAAAGGAAAGAAACTCGTTTTTCCACAAGCTCTTCTGGAGAGACCTGAATTTACCATTCCCAACTCCAGCCCTCACAGAACTTTATCCGACAGCCTGAACTCTAATCGCCTTTCACAGCAAACAGCAATCATACTTAGCACCACTCCCCTCTCTTTTAAATCTGCTCTGATAGAAAACACACTGACAACTTTTCACTGCAGAAATTAAAGTGGATTTTTCTTGAACAAGGGCACCCGCCTGCACAGCCTTAATCCTTCCAACTCACATATGTCCCTGTAACTTGCACTGTTCTGAATCCAATTATGCCTCCTCAATCCATTAAAAAATATTTGAGGCTGTTGTGCAGGTTGCACAGAGCAAGAGTATCAGCTGAAGAGCCACAACCAAGCCCTGCTGCACCATGGCTCTGCAGGCTTCCCTCTGCAGGTGTGTGTGAAGTGGGTTATGAGAAAAATCAAAGTGTGACGGTGACTTTCACACAGTCCAGCGACTAGTTCACTCCAGACCACCCCAGTGTGGGCTCAAACAACAAGAAAATCCACAGAGGAGACAAGAACTGACACACAGCTGTTTGTAAATGCCTGGTTGTCATTAGTTATCCATTAAAAGCTTTTAAAGTTCTCCTGCTCTGGCAGCCCGCACAGCTAGGAACGCAATCATGGAGCAGCAGGTCTCCCATGCATCAGGCTGGAGCAGAAAAACCTTCAGCTGAGCAGTCAAAGTGTCCACAAATCCTAACTGCACACATAGATCAAGCACCTGAGTGCCCAACGACTGACACACAGAGCTGTGAGCAAAACAAGCTGACAACGTGTGCTGGGACAGCGGCTCCATTCCACGCAGGGACCCCTGGGGCTCCCAGCACACTGTGCTTTACCAGATCCCATTGGATTCTACAGACAAACCACATTTCACAGAAACCAAGTTCTTCTTTTATCACCTTTGCTGCCCAGGGTCTCCTTGTCCTTTCCAGGCTGGCACAGTGCACAGCAGTTACACTCCAGCACTTCCAGAGGCACACTACAGATCCTGGGGCCCTCAGCTGCACCCCGAAGTTACACTGCCACGACAGAAGTGGGATGGACATTGCGAGCTGGATGCAAAAACAGCACGTGACAGTTCAGCATTTGCACCTTAAAGATGAGTTTTTAGGTTTTCCATGCCTGCCAACAACAGACAAATTCTGTAGATGGTACTTGGTATCTGGGTACAGACACACATCAATACTTATGTGAAAGCCAAACAGACTGAATCTGATCAATAGTTATAATTTTGTCCACTCCTTCAAGAACATGTAACTTCATAGCACCAAATGCCTGTTGGAAGAGCAATTACCAGCAAAGTAATTTGGACCCTATGGAGTCAAGTCTGCCAACTTACACGACTTGGCAATCTGGCTTGCTATCATCCCACATGATTGGAATTTATTTTAGGATTCAATGCCACATGCTGTGGGGTTTTTTTTTTCCTCCCTTTTCTTCTTTTCCACCCCCAAGTGACAAGCTACAGCCTAGGATTCAGAAGTCCTAATTCCATTCCCATCTCAAAGACATTTCCTGCACACCCTGGGGTCAAGGTCTTTGCAGAATAAGTAATATTACTCCTACCAACAGTATCCTGCAAACAATCCTCCTTTTTGAGCCTCTCAGTCGAGACTGGAGTAGAAATGAAGAGCTACATCTACTGACCGCTCACAACCAACCGTAGCATCCCCACCCTCCTGCAAGGCACACCAAAGCCGGGCTGCACCTGCGGTTAAATCCCGAGGGATTCAGCCTCAGCTCCCGCACAGGGCGGGCGGCTTGAGGCTGGGCTGCCACACCAGGTACCTTCAGCCAGGACCTGTTCTCCCAGGCTAAAAAAAGAGACTTTTCAGAGCCAGCTCTGGCCGGGAGGTGCCAGCTCGCTGCGCTGCGAAATGTCAGCCTTCAGCTCCGTGCCTCGCCCAGACAATTCCCTTTTCTTCTCCAGGGGAGGAAGAATCCGAACGCCTCTCCAAAGAAAGGGCCCGTGCCCCCGGCGGGGAACGCATTCAGCGAAGCGCCGCTTCCTTCCCTGCGGCACCCAGGGACTCCTTAAGGGCCCGAAGCCCCGGGTCGGGCACCGGCCTGACCCCGCACGGCCCCCGGGGGACGCGAACAGCGGGGCTGGCACCGGGGCAGCGCCCACCCCGCCCGGGCCCGGCTCCCCGCGGCGCAGGCGGCATGCGGGGGAGGAGGAGGATGGAGCGGCCCCCACAGCCCAGCCCAGCCCAGCCCGGAGCCGAGCGGGGCGGCCCCGGCGCTCCCACGGAGGCCCGGGACGCGCGTGGGAAGCGGAAGGGGCGGCGGGCCCGGCAAGCGGCGGAGCAGCGGCAGCAGCGAGGGAGGGAAGGAGGGGGCGGCACCCCCGCCCGCAGCCATGCAGGGCCCGGCTCGGCCCCCCGCTCGCGCGGTCACTCACATTGCCTGAGGAGCTCCAGACACAAAGCCATGGGAGACACAAAGAGGGGCGGAGGGGACCGGAGAGACGGGGGGGGCGCGGGGCGAGGGCGCTCGGCCCGGCCTGGGTCCCGCGGAGGGGAGGAAGAGAAGGACGAGCCGCCGGCGGGGCCGCTCGCAGTCCGGGGCCGCTCCGGCTGCTGGTGCGGCCGCCGCTGGAGAAGGGAGGAGACGCGCGGAGCCGCCGCCGCACTCACCGCGCCCGCCCGCCGCTCCGGCCGCGCGCCCGGGCGGGGCCGCGCATTAAACGGCCGCCCCGCCCCGGGCCCGCCCCGAGCACCGGGACCGCCCCGAGCTCGGGCACCGGCACCGCTCCGGGCCCCGCCCCGCCGCGCTCCCACGGCCGTGCGGGTCCCTCCGCCCCGCCGGACACGGCCGGACCCTCTGGACCCCCGGCCCGGCCGAGAGGGGACACGGGCGGCGGCCGCCGCTGCCCCACCGCAGCTGCCGCGGGGGGAGCCGAGCGCCGCTGAACAAAGCGGGCGCCGCTCCCACCCCACGCGGGAGCTTTGTCTCGTTGTCGCAGCAGCCGCGGTGACATCTTCCCCAGCGCGGCCGCGCTCCCACCCACGCGCAAACGCGGGTTTGGCTGAAGGAGCCGTCGCGTTTTCCCCCGCTCCTGCCCCGGGGACCCCCGTGGGACCCCCGTGGGCGGCGGGTGCAGGAGCGCAGCGCTGCCGCCACGCACCTCCTGCAGCACCGCCGAGAGGAACCCTCCGCTGCAGAGGGAAATACACAGAAAAGGAACAAGTGGGACGAGATTTCCCTTGTGGGTGTTTTCCCCTGGTCCCAGATTTGCTGAAGTTCTGCCCCGCTGGGCACGGGGAGAGGGAGCGGAGCCTCAGCGGGTGCGGGCGGTGTGTTGGGGCTGTGCTTTGTGCCTCCCCTGGGGCTGCCAGAGCAGGGCTGATGCAGGACACAGGTGCGGAGGGGAGCAGGGCTGGCACAGCGTGCGGGCTGCGGGAAGAGCCTGCTGGGCAGAGCCACCCGAGTCTGCACCCTGGGCACAGCCAGGCTACTGCAGGAGGATCCACCTCCATCCCTCAGATCCTGCGCCGACACACGGAGCTGAGCAGAAGGCTCCCCTGGACAGGAGCTGGGGACAGCTCTGCGAGGCCGGAGTCACTGTGTGCGGTGTGTGACCGGGACGGGCAGCGGGTGCTCAGAGCCCAGCGTGGGCAGGGCCGTGGCTGTGAGAGCAGCGGTGCTGCCGCGTGGCCCCTGCCAGCGGAACGTGTGCTGCCCCGGCCCCTCGCTGCTACCATCACTCCTCGATGCTGTGATTTATTGATGGCTCGCTGGGCTCCCAGCACTGGGAGAAGGGCTGGTCTGCAGCAAGGAGCGATCAAAGCGCCGTGGGAAACAGAGCACTGAGCTCAAGTGCTGCCGGCTCCGCAGGAGGACTGAGTTGCCGCCGCCCTCGGCATTCAGCGACCGAATCGCTGCGGATTTGCTGCTTCTGTTCTTGAAAGCAGCACCACAATGGGGCTGAAGGAGGATTTGGTCACAGTCAGCCCTGAGCCTTGGGAGCCCAAGCCTAGGATCTCCCCACTGTGATGCCTACCAAGGGAAAAAGGAAACTTGTTTTCAGTTCAGGGTCTCCCAGGTAGCCCTGAACTGCCAATCTATTCCTGAACCCTCAGAAATATCCAGGTTATGGCTCAGTAGATGGCAAAGATAATGGGAGAGCATGAAGGAGAAGAAAAGCAACCCAAACCAAGACATACACAAAAAAACCTTCATGTGCCTGCACTGTCTGACATCCTGAAAATGCTCCAGGCTATTCGCAGAGCCTCACTCAACCCCACCCAGCCCTGCTCTCCTGGCACACGTGTGTCTGTCTCAGCCAGGGCTGTGCTGGTTGCTGTGGGGCTGCCCCAGCGATGGCATGAGCCCTGTGGCCATGGGGAGCTGCAGAGGGGCTGAGCATTACCGACACAGGGGACAGAAAGGGGCACCTGTGACTGTCTGGTGTCAGGGTGGCTCTGCTCATCTTGGTCACAAGGATGGCCAGCATGTCAGCAGGCCCCTTGGCCTCTCAGGTGTCTGTGTACCTGGCACATTGCCCTCCAGCCAGCTCTCCTCACAGGCAGAGCACAGCACCGTGCTGCCCTCCAAGAGGCTCTGAGTGAGCTCAGGCACCCCTTACTGCTTTGGCTTCTCCTCTTCCACAAGGCCAGCACCAACTCCCTTTCCTGCTATCAAAGCTGATAAAGCAAGCAGCAAGAGGACTTGTCTTTCTGACCATATCAGCAAAGGGAAGTGCTGGCAGCTGCCTTTGTTTTCACTCCTTTGTAGATGGTCCCTGCTGGGAGAAGGCAGGCTTGGCCAGGACCTTGGAGCCATGCTCATCTCCCCCGTGTCTGTCTGTGCCAGCACAGCATCCCAGTGTGGCTGCAGCTCCCCCCTTCCCGGGGACCTGGGCATTTCTGTGGGCTCAAACCCACTGCAGCTGGTTTTGTGTGCCAGACACGTGCCTGCTGCAGGCAGAGCTCACAGCCTGGCTGCTGCCCGTGGGAGCGCTGAAACCTGGCAGCAAAGAGCACCAGGCACATAAAGACAGGGATGGTTTGGGTTTGGGGGTGGAGCCGAGAGCGGGGCTGTGGCTTCCTCGGGAAAAGGGAGCGCTGCTGGGCACAGGGCGGTGGTGGAGTTTCCATAATAACAAGGGAAAGATCAGAGGTGAAAAATGAACTAGCAAATGTGGACAGAAACAGCTGCCATGAATTTCTTTTTGTCCCACAGTCACACGAATACATCACAGAACGTGTGTACGTGCCCTTTTTTCCTCTCTGAACACTGATGGAGCATGCAACAGAAATCTTTCCCTGGCACACACACACACATACACACATACACACACACTCCCTCTAATCCCTTTCCTGCTTGTGTGTCAGAGAAAGCTATTTCTGGAACGTGAAATCTAGGTCAAAAAAAAGGAGAAAATCTGAAGGGAATGATAACAGTCCTTCCTAAAGGCGGTCTGGGGTCAGCTCAGGCCAATGGGATTAGCAAGGGGCCACAGTGGTGCTTCACCCCTGGCTGAGCGATGGCTCCTGGCCTGGTGTGAGCTCCCTGTGCCTTCCCATCGCTGCTGCTTCCCCACACAGGAGAGAAGGCCATGACAGCCGAGAGGAGTGCAACAGCAATCACCTACCTACACAGAGCCTGAGATCACGGCACTCAGAGGAGGAGAAGGAGGAGGAAGATACACGACTTTTCCAGAAGCCACATGACTTTCTCAGAAGCTGTGGAAACTCATCCCACAGTGAGCCAGCCCTTGGGGACTGGGCCAGCACAACGAGGGGTGCAGGCACTTTGTCCTTCCTCCTAAGCACAGCCCTGTAATAGCATCAGTGCCAGGGGACCGGGCTGGCACCTGACTTCTCCCGGGGCAGGGCAGGGTCCCAGCACAGCCATTTAATTTAGTCATAAACAGGGAAACAAAAGCAATACAAAGAAGACAGGAAGCAGGTGGGAGATGGAGGGCAGCTGTTCTGTCCCGACCTTTGGGAGTCTCTCTCCTGCCTGGCCTGGACTTGGCAAAATTCTGGTATATGGACAGGCACAAGGTGTGTGCAGCCCTGGCCTCCCTGGAAGAGATCTGGACACAGGATAAGGAGCTGGACACCTGAGCTTTTTGGGAACAGGCTGCTGAGTCCCAGGGCAGGATGCTCTGAGCAAGGGTGGTGTTACCAGATGGCACAAGGAGGACTGGGAAGAGCTCGAGCAGAACTGGCTTGGTGTGAGCTTTCCCCGCTGTATTTGCTTGTTTACCTCTGCTTTCCTGTTTCCCCTGGACATCAAATATTCCACTCTGCATTGCAAGCAGTCTATTAAACAAGTAATTCCCAGAGCTGCCTCTAACAAGCAGGAGCTGGGGCTGGGGAGCCCTTTGTGGTGCTCCAGAGCCGGCGCGGCTGTCACCGCACGCCTGGCAATTAGAAGAATAGGTTCCACTGGGGCTTTTGAGTCTCTGGCTGTGCAAGGCACAAAGCTTTGTTTAAGGCTGATCAAGGGCAGCTCATCATCTGTCTCGCTGTCTGTCAAATGGGAGCTAATTGCCCTGTAATGTGCCGGTGACACAGGCATTAGTGGGAGGAACTGGCGTGGCAGGGGTGTGACAGCTGTCAGGGCTCTCCCCCATGCTCCCCACACACCCTGCATGGAGCCAGCTGCCCCTCCTCCTGCTCTCTGACAGTGCCTCAATCCCTCTGCTTTAGCATCCAACCCCCACATGGCCCCCAAGGAACTAGAAGCTTGTGTTCTACCCCAGAACTGCTGCTGCTGGTGCCTCTTTAGGACGTGCCCTTACACAGACAAAAGCATGGTGCTCCCCATCCCCCTGGGCTGGTGCACAGATGCTGGATGAAGAAAGGTGTCCCTGGGATGTGTCTGGGTGAGGGCTCTCACTGGTGTCATCCAGAGCCCTGCGTGGAGCAGAGGCCATGAGTGACCATTACACCTGCAGGTGGCAGTGCAACCACCCCGTGTGTCCAGGCTGCTGCCACCAAGCTGCCACCTGCTGCCTGGGAGGGCCCTCTCCTCCACCAGCAGCCACTCAGAGCCTCAGGGATGTACAGAAAAGGCCCTGGGGGTGCTGGCTGACAGCAGCTGAACAAGAGCCAGGTGTGCCCAGTGGGCAAGAGGCCAATGACACCTGGCCTGTACCAGCTGTGCTGTGGCTGCAGGACCAGGGCAGTGACTGTGCCCCTGTGCTGGGCACTGCTGAGGCATCTCAAGGGTTGTGTTCTTTAATGGGCCCCTTGTGACAAGGAAGGCAATGAGGGGCTGGAGCATGTCCAGGGAAGGGAATGGAGCTGGGGAAGGGGCTGGAGAAGCAGGAGCAGCTGAGGGGCTCAGCTCTCCAACCCCCTGACAGGAGGGTGCAGCCAGGTGGGGATCAGGCTCTTTGCCCAGGTAACAAGTGGCAGGATGAGAGGAAATGGCCTCAAGTTGCACCAGGGAGGTTTAGATTGGATATTAGGGAAAACTCTTAATGGAAAGGGTGCTCAGGCACTTGCACAGGCTGCCCAGGGAGTGGTGGGAAATGTTCAATAAACTTGTGGATGTGGCACATGGGGACATGGGTTAGTGGTGTCCTTGGCAGTGCTCTGGGTTAACAGCTGGACTCAATGATACTAGAGGGCTTTTCCAACCAAAATAATGCCATGGTTTGCAGGGGAACTGAGCCCAGACAGCTGATTAGAGGTGTGAGTGCTGTCCAGATGTGTCTCCTGCCTCCCACATCCTGTGCATGCACAACCACAGATGCTCCTCTTGCTCCCCAACCCTCCACCAAAACCCCTTCCCTCTCCAAGTTCCAGCAGCCAATGTGAAGGGCTGGGGGATGCTCTGGGAACCAGCAGAACTGTGCTGGGTCATGTCAGAGAGAGGTGACACCTGGCATTTGGAAGCCACCTCTGTGCTGTGCCTGTTGCTGCTGCCTGGTGTCAGCCTGGACCTGGCAACACCGAGCTCAGCAGTGCTGAGCCAGCAAAGAGAGGGCGGTGGGAGTGGGGCAGCCAGGTGGGAGGAGTGTGGGACAGAAGCAGAGCAGAGAAGGTGGCAGGAAGGAGGGACAGGGCTGAGCAAACAACCCATCCCTCCCAGGGGATGTCTTCCAGTTCCTGCCTCGTCCTATAGACCTTGACTGGGATGCCTCTGCAGCTCAGACCATGGAAGAGAGATGCTCAGCCATGCCTGTATATCTGGGGAGGAAGGCCTGGAGCCAGGCAGGAAGGCTGCCAGTGCCTCTTCCCTGCTCCCCACTCTGCCCAGAACTGGGATGTGCTGTCTCCCACTGACAGCCCACCTCAGTGCTGTGGCAGCTTTACCCACAGCAGATGAGCTGAGGCTGCTCTGAACCCCCCTTGGTGCCAGAGCTGGTGCTGACAGGCACTGTCCTGCTGGGCCTGAGCCCAGCATCCCCATGGGGATGGGACATGCTGCCTTCCCAGACATCCCTGTAGAGATTCTGGATTCCTCCTGCCTGCTCTGGCACCTGCCTTGCACCAGGTACAGGCACCACCATGTTCAGGAACACCAAAGTATCACCTCTGCTAACAGTTCCCAAAATTATCCCCAGGATGGGAGCTCTCAGCTTCTCACACCTTGTGCTACACCTGAGCCCCATCTGGAGCACTGGGGCTGGCCAGAGCTGGGAAGGACACAGGCTGCCTTGGAGAAAATGATGTAAAGTGATGCAGATCAAGTGACTTGGAGCACCATGGAAATGCTGCCATGGCTCAGCACAGGGATGCTGGCCTCTGTGGCTTGGGGAGGATTGTCGGTGCCTTGAAACTCAGTGCAAGATCTTTTTGTACCCCACAGCCAGGGATGCTGGGGCCTCTCTGTGTGTCATCACAGAGTCACAGAATGGTTTGGGTTGAAAGGACCTTAAAACTCATCCAGTCCCACCCCTGCCATGGACAGGAACATCTTCCACTAGACCAGTACAAGCCCTGTCCAACCTGGCTTTGAACACTTCCAGGGATGGGGCAACCACAACTGCTTTGGGCAGCCCGTGCAAGCATCTCACTAACCTCTAAGATCTTCCTGGAGCCTCCTCTTTTCCAGGTTGAACATTCCTACCTTGTCAGCCTGTCTCCAGAGGGGCTCCAGCCCTTGGAGCATCTCTGTGCCATCTTCTGGAGTTGCTCCAGCAGCTCCACGTGTTTCTAGTGCAGAGGGCCCCAGAGCTGGAGGCAGCTCTGCAGGAGGGGTCTCATGAAATCAGAGCAGAGCAGGGGGAATTTACTGCCTTGACCCGCTGGTCACACCTCCCTTGATGCAGCACCCAGAGCCCGTCTGCCATTGCAGCACCCACATCCAGCTCTCGGGCACACAGCAAACCCCCACATCCCCCAAAAAATCACGGCTGGGGATGCAGGTACCCGAGCCCGGCGCCTCGCATGCTCGACAGCCCCCAGGCAGTGACAGCAGTGTCCCCTGTCCCCCAGCCCCGCTGGCCTCGCGTCCCATGCCCTGCCCGCTGCTGCACTCACTGCTGTTGGTGGGCAGGGTCCTGCTGCCGCTGAGGCTGCCCGTGGGTGGCGGGGAGATGGAGCGGACGGAGCCCGTGTCGTCCTCCTGGGAGCAGCCTGCCTGGATAGCGCGGAGGTAGCTGTGGCTCCGGGATCGGAAGTAGCTGGGCAGAGGCAGGTCCAGCACCTCCGCAGCCGCCGACTCGGCCTCACTGTAGGTAGAGTCGCAGACGGGCTCGTACTGCTCCCCCAGCTCCGGCTCGGGTGCCTGCAGGGGGACAGGAGCAGCCCCAGTCAGCCCCTGCCCGCGGCCGCCCTTCCCTTCCCTTCCCCTCCCCTCCCTTCCTTCCCTTCCCTTCCC
>NC_031788.1:1027925-1028094 GCF_001522545.3 Parus major
GTCAGTGGTCAGAGGTCAGTGCTCAGTGTTCAGTGTTCAGTGCTCGGTGTTCAGAGCTCAGTGCTCAGTGCACAGAGGTCAGGAGTCAGTGGTCAGTGTTCAGTGCTCAGTGCTCAGTGCTCAGTGTTCAGTGCTCGGTGTTCAGTGCTCAGAGCTCAGTGCTCAGTGC
>NC_031788.1:1028654-1045105 GCF_001522545.3 Parus major
TCAGGAGTCAGTGGTCAGTGCTGCTGGGGCTCAGGGTGCCCGGAGCTCTCTGCTGAGAGAGGGAAGAGGGGCCCCTCCTTGGAGGTGAGAGGGTCCCTGCTTGTGGAGCAGCAGCGCCTGTGAAACACCCCCGGTGCTGCTGGTGGGAACATGTTTGGCTAAAATCCCAGTCCAGCCTCTGTCAGGGCCCCTGTCCCAGCACAGCTGGAACACCCCAGCCTCAATGTGAGACCCCACTGGAACAGGCTTGCTCCTCGTGGGCAACATGGGGAGACAGCAGGGGAGAGGTGTGGGCTGGGGAACAGCCCCCACACTTGCCTAGGATGGGTCTCAGAATCCATCGCAACTCCATCCCTAGCTTGGCTGTGGCCAGGGCTGAGCAGGGCAGCTCTCCCACAGCCCTGCCTTGCTCTCCCGTGGCAGCTGCTGGGCAAACTTGGTCTTGGGAGAGGCTCAGCCAGGTCAAACCAGACCCAGCCCAGAGCAGACCATTCTGAAATATAGGTGAGAGATGCTGAGACTGGCCCTGTTGCCCACATCCATATTTCCTGGCCCTTTCTTTCTCCTGGCAAACAAGGACATTGTTTCTGCTCAGCACTGGCATCTGAGCTCCACGAGGTTTGGCTCAAGAAGTTCATCTGCTTTCCCCCTAAAACTGATGGTCCCTAAGCCCCTGCTGGGCCCAGGACTCAAATGCTCTAGCTGCCTTACAGTGCCTGGGTCAGGAGTGCTGTCTCCTTCTCCTCCTCTTTTCCTTCTCCTGCCACTGGCCTGGGCGTGGGCTGACCCCAGAGCCTGCCTCACACCCTGCCGTGGGTGTCCAGGCTGGCCCCAGAAAGCTCTGTGAGGAAGGATGAGAGAAACACCAGCCGGACAATACCTGCTCTCCATGGGTAAATATCTGAGGGATAAGTGAGGGGGGTCCAAAGATCTGGAAGAAAGAGTTGGAGAAGGTTAAAGGCTAAGAACAAGGGAGCCCCTCACACAGACAGTCACTGCACAGGGACCGAGGACAAGGGCAGCAGGGGCTCGTCCCCTGGGGCCACTGCTGCTGACACTTCAGTACAAACTGCAGAGCTCGTCAGATGCCAAGCGAGGCCACACAGGCCCCTCAGACAGTGGCACGGACACGGCAAAGCTCCACAGGACACCTCAACCACGGGAGAAGCTGCTGAGCATTCCGCCTGCTGTGAGCACATATCTGTGTATGCCCACAGGGAACACACCGTGCTGGGACACACTCTGCACGCAGGGGCAGCAGGACAAGGTGACCGTGGCTCCCACCGAGCACCTCACAGCCCACAGAGCCAGGGGTGAGCGCAGTCAGGGTGCTCCATGTGGGGGAAGCTGGCCTTAAGCCTGCAGGGCTGGGCTGGCCACCTCGCTGCTGTCTCCCTGTGCCAGAAGAAGCCACACAGAAGCTGTTCTGCATCCCCAGCAGAGCAAAGCCACAGCACACACTTGGCGTATGGACAGACCCCTGACAGACACTGCACTGCCCATGGGGGCACGGCTGCCTCCTCCTCCTCCTCCTCCTCCTCCTCCTCCTCCTCCTCCTGGCTCTCCCTGGCACCACCTGCCCACGATGACCCCTCTTGCCAGGTTCCAAGGGTACCTGAGGGAAGAGGCTTGGCTCTTGGAATGGGCCTGGCCCTCTTGCATAGGGCACAGCTCATGGTGGGGCTTGGCAGTGTTGGGGTCACCAGCTCTGTCCCCTCGGTGTGACAGGGGGTGCTGACACACGCCCCTGGTGATCCCCAGGCTGCCAGAGGGCTGCACAGTGGAGCTGGGTGGGGACAAAACCAAGCAGAGGGGACTTGTCTGTCAGAGTTGGGGGTGCTTCCATGTGGGAAGACACTGAGATCTGGCTGGACACACAAGGAAGGTGTTGGAGGTCACAGAAAAGTGAGGGCAGAGCAGGAACTGGGATGGATGAGACCAGCATGCACTGGTGGATGAACCAGCTCCATCCTAGATCAACAGACGTGCAGTTTGTGGGAAGCCTCTCAATCCCAACCAGCTGCAGCTGAATTCTCTGCTTTTCAGGGGACAGAGTGCACATGACGGCAGCAGCCCCCCGTGTGAGTGGGTGCTGTGGCAGTCGGGGTGCCCCCAGCAATCCCAGTGCCACCAGTCTAGCTCCGGGCTGGCTGCCTGCGCAGCTCCTGGCACATCATGGGCTGCTCAGACCCTTCAGCTCCACGACCCTCCTGATGCCTCCATGGGGGTGCTGCACTCAGCTCCTGGAAGCAGCTCTAGACATGGATAGAGCACAGACCCATGGTCTCCTGCAGAGACTTCAGCACGGACTGACACGCAAAGGACGAGGACACGACGGTCCTGACCCCGCTGTGCACTGAGACACCCAGCACATTGCTGCTGCTGCTGCACAAGGGACAGGACTGACCACAGGGAACAGGAATGCCCCGCAATGCCCCTGCACCCCTGAGCTCCAACCACTCTGGGACAGTGGGACACTCCAGCCAAGGGGCTCAGAGCCCCCCACACCTGGCTGGGAACACAGGCAGGACATGCCTTTTTCCCCCCTCACCCCAGGGCTCCAGACACCCACCCCGCTGCTCTGTCCCCCTCTGCACACACAGAGCAGATGTGTGGGCACATGCTCCCATGCAGACACACAGGAACAGATGGCACAGAGGCCCAGGGTGACAGGGCTTGCTGGGCAAAGCTGTGGAGCCATTGCTGCCCTGTGGGAAAAGGGCTGAGATGAGCACATGGGACCTCTGCAAAGGCTCATCCTGGCACCAGTTATCTCCCAGCCTGGGAGGCAGCTCCAGAGCAATCCCAGCTCCAGGGAGCTCCAGAGCAATCCCATAACCATAGTGTGGAAGTTAGACCCATTTTGCATCAAGTGCATCACAAATGCTGCGGTTGAGGCATGAACCCCACCTTGTGACAAGGGGTTTGCCACCTGCCAGCATCTCACAGGCATGCTTGGCTTTGCCATGGGGCCCAGGAATATGCAGAAGAGACATCCCCAGCTGGCTGGCAGGACAGCCTCCCCAACTACAACCACCTTGTTCCCGGGTCCAGTCTGCTGCATGAGGGGTCAGGTCCTGAGCTGAGCAGGGTGACTGTCCTGCAGGGTCCCAGGCTGGACACCACCAGGCAAGGTTGGTCCTGCCTCTGGACCCACCCAGTGGGCACGAGGAGCTTGCAGCAAGGTTGAACAGCCTTGAAGATGGTTCTGGGGTGTGACACAATGAGATCCTGCACTCAGAGCAGCCATGAGCTTCCCACAGCACTGTGGGGCACCCCCTGGGTTACCATACCTGTGGCAGAGGGATTTTGGCTGCACCAGCAATGTGAGAGGAGGCAAAGCTGCAGGGAGAAGGTCTGACACGAATCCTGATTAAAGAGCTGGCCATGACACTTTGGTAAAGCTGCCAGGGAACAGCCTGTGCAGTTCCTGGAGCACAGCCAGTGCCCTGTTTTGAAGAGGGAAGAAGATGCTCCCTCTCCCCTGAGCTGGCCTCCTCCCTTGCTGGGTGTGCCAGCACAGTGGGTCAGCACTTCAGCACCTCACCTGGTTAATGCAGCTGGACTCGTTGACACTGTCAGAGATCTGGTTGTATTCTTCCTCCCAGGTCGGGAACTTCGGAGGTAGGAGGATCTCAACAGAGTCCAGGCGGTCCAGGCTCCTGCCAGCAGAGAGAAGGTGTGAGGGTGTCCCCCATGGCAGTGGCAGTGCTTGGGCAGAGCCAGATCACCTCTGCCCAGAGCCCCTCTGCCAGGCACAGGCACCAGTGCATGCATGGCAGCACTGAGATGATGCTGGGCACTGCATCCACTGCTTGGCTCCAGGAGAAGGCAGCACTTCCTCACCCTGCTGGCCCCTGCTGGGGCATGGCACACAAGGAAAGGGTTCTGGGGCACAGTGGAAGGAGAGGGGCAGGATTTTATGTCCTGCTGCCCAAAGAATGCACTGCAAATACCAAGTTAGTCCAGCTGAGCCCCAGGGAGCGTGTGGGATCTGTGCCAGCCTCCAGTCACAGAATTGCCTGGATTACTGGAAAAGTGGGGAGAGGCAGGGTGAGAAATTACTTTTAGTTTGTATTTTGTGGACTTTGCAATTGGAAACAACTGCAAGATACATATATTTACATTTGTGTAGAGGAACCCAAAAGATTATCTGTGAGAAGTCCAGTGAGAACCTAGCTGGAATGACAATGCTGTATGAGCAGGAGATCAGTATTTCCAGTACAGATTTGCTGGGAGAAACTGCCACTATGTCCTGGGCTGCAGCAGCAGGCTCTGCACAGGAGGAGAACAGGGCTCTCACTGAACCTGACCCCAGCTGAGACCCAGGCACATGGGTGATGCGAGGGATGGGGAAGGATGGGCCACAAGACCCTGTGTGAAGGAGTCCTGGTCACAGGCTGGGTGCACATGGTGGGAACATTGTCAGCCCCAGTAACCCAGGACAGCTGTGGGGTCTCTCCCTCTGGAATTGCCTGTGATCTCAACAGAGGCCCTCATGCTGCCGCTTCCCCCTTTCATCTGCCAGGGCCGTGGGTCCAGAGGTGTGATTGTCACCTCCCTGGGGACAGCAGAGCTGAGGGCACGGCAGGCCCTGTACAGAAAGTGGGCATCCCACAGGGACTCTGAGGTGTCCATCCCGGGGTGGGATGGGAACAGGGAATTATCCTTCTGCTAGGGGAGATGGAGGGGACACCCAGGCCACATGGGGACCAAGGGCACCACTAGCTCTGGGCTCTGTGCTGACTGCCGGGTTCCCTCGTGCTGGGGGTTCCATCCCTGAGCTCACCCCATGAGCCAGCCCCGTCCCGGGATGGGCAGTGTGTCCGTGCCACCCCACCGGCCCCCACCCCGCCTGCCCACGGGGAGACCACAGAGCGGCCGACAGCCCCTGGAGGGGCAGGGGAGCGGCTCTGTGCCTTCCCGGCTCAGGCTGTCCCTGCACACCCACATCCCAGCCGGAGGGCCAGCCGGAGCCGGCTCCCTCTGCCGGGGCTGCGGCTGGGCCCGAGGGCCGGGGCCCGGTCACCAGAGGGCGGCCGCGCTCCGCTCCCGGCTCCGGGCCCGCTCCGGCTTCGGGCACGGTTTTATTCCCAGCTCTGTCTCGTCTCCGGCTTCGGGCCCGGTTTTATTCCCGGCTCTATCTCGCTCCGGCTTCGGGCCCGGTTTTATTCCCGGCTCCGGCCTCATGCCCGGTTTTATTCCCAGCTCTATCCCCGGTTCTATTCCTGGCTCCATTCCCTGATCCAGTCTCGGCTCTATCCCTGGCTCCAGCCCCGGCTCTGTTCCCGGCTCTGGCCGCAGCCTGTCCCGGACAGGGCCCACACGGTGCTGCCCCCCCCGAGCTCCTGTGGGGCGAGCCCTGCCCGGAGCCCCCCGCAGCCACATCTCTGCTGTCCCGACCCGTCCCCAGACCTTTCCCGGCACTGTCCCGGCTCTGGCTGAGCCCAGCGCTCGGGGCAGGCCACATCTCGATGGACACGGGCTGGATGGACGATGTCCAGGGCAGAAAGAGCCCCAGCCTCTCTGTTTTTCACCAGACATTCCAGGACTCCAGCCTGCTCCCCTGAGGCAGATTTGAAGGCTTGGAACAGGGATGGATCCAGAGCAGACATTTCTAGGGCTCCCCACATCTGATTTGTCACCATCTCCCAGCAGAAAGCAGTACCTGGTCTCAATGTGAAGGCTCTGTGAGGTGTCCCCACACTGCCTACACCCCACTTCCCTCGCTGTGCTGAGCCTCAGCAGTTCATCCCCGGTGGCTCCTGCTTTTCCCTGCCCCTCTGTACCACTCTGGACCGAGCTGCAGCATCTGGAGCCCTGACAGCCCCCAGATGCCTTGTCCTGGACATGGAGCAGGTGCTGAGGACACTGCACAGCATCACTGCCCAGGTGATGCAGAGCCCATCCTGCAGGACCAGCCTCTGGCCCAACAAAGCTGCTCTGCTCTCCTGGCTTTGTTTCACTCAAACCACTGTGGGTCTTCTTCCCTCAATATCTGGTGCCAAACCTCTCAGCCCCTCAGGATATCATCCAATGTTCCAACTTTCTGGCTGGTCACAAGGTCCCTGGACACCTCTGGAGCAGAGCAGCTCCAAGCACAGTTCCAGCAGGCCGATGTCCTCAGCCATGCCGGGTGAGCAGCACCCATGGCCAAGGGGGATCTTGGGGTTGGGATCTCTGCATTCCCCCAGAGCAGAAGATGCTTGGGGAGGAAATCCCACATCTCCATCTGAGGAGTTCTGTCCCCATGGCTGAGGGGACAGGGACCTGAAGCAGCTCCTAATGCCAGAGCTACTGGGAATCACCAGGATGGGGAACCCCATCTTCTCTTGTTCTGCTTGTCTCCTCATCTCTCTGTTAGAGCTGGGATGCAGGAACCCTGCTGGGCTCTAATGCCACATGGGGCCTCTGTGGGGTGCTGCAACCCAAGGACTGCTCCTGGGGTGGCCCTGAGGACCTCCAGAAACACTCCAAAAGTGTTACCTTTGTGTGGTGCTCTGCTCACTCAGGGACTGTTGGGTGGCCTTGAGGTAACTCTGCCTCCGAGCTGCAGTTTTCGGGGATGGTTTGGGGCTGGTTTCTGAGTCTTCGCTGTCATCATCCCCCATGGCTTTGATGTAACTCCCGCTCCGCATGCGCCGGCACGGGATCTCGCTGTCCTTGTCCCGGGACAGCGTGTTGTTCCACTCCCCGTGAGGCACCTGCAGGAGGAAGGGCAGAGTGAGCAGATGTGAGGGATGGCACACACCCATGATCCTGGGACCCTCAGGATCACGGGGAATTGGGGAGATTGTTGGGCTTTCCACTGTAGTGTAGTGGGAATAAGCAACACAATTCCTTTACAACCCTCCCTTACCAGTTCATGCCAGGCAGCCCTTGGTTTGGTGGCCTCTGTTTTAGCACATCACAGCCATTCCCCACCGCTGGCCACCTCCATCCCAGACATGCTCATACAGTCAGGACAAGCTGCACGATGCCAGGCGTAACAGGGGGAGGAGGGGATGGTCTTGCTGGGCCTGTGTGGGGCACTGGGACAGGGCTGGACGTGTGTGTTCATCACACAGACCATGTCACTGAACATAAAAGTACTGTTGTTGGAGCAGGGCTTGGGGCTCAGAGCCCAGACCTTCATGGGCTCTTTAAGGTTTTGAGTTGAATGTGACTCTGAGTGGCTGAAATTACTTTCTGAAACCAAGTCAGGCTCTCACAAGTCTCCCTAGAGCAGCTTGGGCACACAGACCTTGTGCTGGCCTCTCTGCAGAGAGCAGCACCTTGAGCATGAAAAGCAGTTCTAACCCCACCAAGATGACAACTCCACAATCAACTTAAGGCAGATATGGTCTCTTGCTCCCTCACTAGAGAGGAGTGAGCTGGTGGTGCCACAGGAAGCCTGAAGCCCTGAGCAGCCACAGAAGCCACCACACCACCTTCCCATCCTGTGAAGGGTTTGTGGGGTGGACCAGAGGCAGAGCCAAGGTGCCCAGGACTGACCAGGGTGAGCCACATCCAGTATGGGACAAGTCAGGAGAAAGATGGGGAAGCCCAAATTTCCAGGAGCAAGCCTTGGCTTTGTGGCTCACTTGGATTGCTGCTGGCCTTTGTCTTGCCCTCGAGGACATGGCCAAGGAGCAGCCAGACCAGATGTGAGGATGCAGCAATGTTCATGCCATGCCAGTGCCAGGGCAACCCAGGGCCACCCAGACTGCTCCAGCAGCAGCTGAGGATGCCATGGGGAGCAGTGACATGTCTTCTCCTGAGAACAACTTGTGCTGATGAGAGATTCCACCTTGGCCCTGCTGGATGGAGCTGCTGGACCTGCCCAGCTGCCCAGGGAGCTGTGGGACTAAGCAGCCATAGGTCACACAATGCTCTGGGGATGCAGGGCTGTGCTGCAGCCGTGATGAGACAGAGCCTTGTGGTGCCTGCTCCCATCTCTGCTCCCAGCAGGGCTTCCATGGGAACCAGAGCCGAGGTTGTGTCTGATGCTGCTGGGTTGTAGCACCTTCAGGTGAGGTTCAGATCTGCAGGCTGCAGGCTGTGTCCATGTGCAGGCTCAATCCACACACCACAGCCAAGGGCTTTCTCCTGCCCGAAGGAGCAGGGACTCAGCCCATGTCCTGCCAGCTTGCTCCATGTGTCCACTGTGTGGATTCTCCCAGCTCTTTTCACCCTGCTCCTGCAATCTTTGTGCTTGGCCTTGGCTCCCAGGCTGGCTGCTTACACAACTGTCCAGCTCGGGGGCTCTGGGTGTCATCAATCAGGTCCTTATAAATGCAAGAGCTGAGAACCCTTTCCCTGCTGGGTGTGAGTGCTGCCTCTGCCCCAGCCTCTCTACAGGTGGCCTTGGGGCCAGGAGGGACCCCACTGGTTCCAGCTTAGTCCTGCCACTGGAAGGATGCCACAGGTCACTTGGATGCCTGGCTCTGACCCTTTCTGAAACAGACAAAGACCCTGAGAATCACTTTTATATCAATCACCTTGGTGTCAGGTCTGACTGGAGACTGCATTTCACTGCCTGTCTTCTCCTCAGGCTGAGCTGCAGCTTCTGCTTCTGGGGTCTGGGTCAGCATGGGGCTGGAGAGGGCAGGCAGGGCTGGTGGAGGGTGGCAGAGCTGGAGAGGGGTGGCAGGACAGGGACTGAAAGGACAGGAACTGCCCAGCTGTCCCTGTGCAGGGCCAGTGCTGGATGCTGTGGGGCAGTGAGGGGTGCTGAGCTCAGCCCAGGACAGGGGGCGCTTTAAGACCTCAGGGTCCTGCAGCTGCTCTGCTGCCACTGCTCGAGGGCTGGGGCTGCTCAGTTCTGCCATGGCTGCTGCACCTGCCTCCCAGCCTCGGGCTCTCTGGGCACAGCAGCTCAAAGACAGTTCCATTGTGTCTCTGGTGGTGCAGCCCCAGCACTGCCTGCCCCACTGGGACCTGTCCCTCTCCCAGGAACAGCCTCCCTGGGGCATCATGACAGCGCCTGGTCCTGACCAAGCTGCCTTAGTCCTTCTCTGCCTGCCTCTCCTCTGCTTTGTGCCCTGGCAAGGCAGCAGGACACAGAGCTGCTCTCAAGGTGCTCCACATTGCAGCAGTCAGGGGGAAGGAAGGTGCTTGGGAGGACACGCTCTGAATCTGCTGCCCCACTTTGGAGCATGTCCCACCTCTGCCTGCACAGAGTCCATCGGGACTCCCACAGCTCTTGCTCAGGGACAGACAGAGCGGGCCAAGTGTTTTGTGTCACACCTGCAAAGGCAAGCCGGTGTCCTCGGGGCCCTGCAAAAGCAGTACAGGTCCTTTGGGTGCTGTTCAGGGTCCTCTGGGGTGCTTCTCTGCAGGAGGATGTGAAGAGGCTGTCCCACAGTCTGAAACTCTGTGATGGAGGTGATGAGCCCAGAGCAGCTTCTGTGACCAAGGACAGACCTGAGAGTGGCCAGTGCAGCCCCTCGATGGCAGCAGAGTTCCTGGCAGGTGAGACGTGGGGCTCTGAGCACAGACTGTGTGTCATGCCCGTGTGGGGATGAGGGCACCCAGGCCAGGCACAGAGCAGCTCCTCACAGCTGGTGGGGCTCTGCTGCCATTCCTGCTGCTCTCCCAGGTGTGGCCTTGGCTCTGCCCATCGTGCTTTGGGTGTGTGGAAGGAGTGGGAGTAAGAGGATGCCCAGGTCTGGAGACTTTATGGGGACTTGGGGGCTGCAGGATGTGGGTCCTTCCTTGTGCCCAGCCGTGCTCCACGTGGTGCCATGTGGTGCAGGGGTGTGGGATCCAGGCAGGTGTCCACCCCTGGAGCTGGGCTCCACTGCTGCCACAACACTGCATTGTCACCAGGTGCTGCAGTCACCAACCAGCAGCACCGTCTGGCTCTGCTGCTCTCCTGCCATGACCAGAGTGTGGAGGGAAAAGGGAAGGGGCCAAGGGGCTTCCTTTGGGGCATCCCCCAGTCCCGGGAGCACTAACAGAGTGGGGAGTGGGGGGAAGGGGAAAGCTCCACTCCCGGGCTCTGGCAGGAGCTGTAGCGCACCCTCCACTTGGGGCAAGTCAGGGGGAAGAGACTCAAGGAGCAAACAGGGTTTCCATCACACAAGTGCCAGCTCTGCCATGCAGCCCAGCCCCACACACACGGACATGCAGCACGGGAATGCCTGCTGAGCACTCCAGGGGTGCACGGGCCATGCACAGGCTCCACTGCTGCGGGCACAGCGCTGCTCCCTCGGTGGTGGTGTCCCTGGTGCTGTCCCACCAGCCCAGCCATGTCCTCAGGAAAGCAAGCTGGAGCCAGGCTGTCCCTCTGGCAGGGCACCCTCTGGGAAGGACCTGGGCTGTATTCCTGCTCCATGGCAGCTCGGTGGGGCTGGTGTGAGACACTGAGCATTGTGGAGTGGCTGGCACTGAATAGGCCACCCACTCTGCATTATTAATTATTTTCAGGGCTCCTGGGGGTTAAGGAAGCTCTGGTGTGGTCTGACTGTAGGTGGGGTTGGGGAGGCTATGCATCAGGTTAATGGTGACTGTTCCTTTGGAGCCCCCACATTGCCCATCCCTTCAGTGCTGTCTGCAGATCCACAGCTCCTGCTCAGTCTTGCCTGGGGCATCTCCCACTCCAAGGAGCTTCTCAGCCTCTTTCCTTGTACTCTGTGTTGCATATGGGGCCCATGGGAACAAGAGAACAGGAGATGGGGAGCACAGCTTCCCTTCTTGGGGACTGTGCTCTAAGGATGGAGCTGTGTCATCCTAGGGACTGATCCAAGAGACCCCTACCCTGATGGGACAGGGCTGGACCTGGAGCTGGGTAATCACCAACTTAAACTCCTGGGTATGGATGTTTCCAGGGTCTGGAAACATAACACAGACCCCCAGTAGTTGCTGATGAATCCCCAAAATATCCAGACCCTTCAAATAGGGCAGGAGAGGTGAATAGCCTTGGGGGCTTATCCATCCTGGATGTCCTGTTTGTCCCCATCCCACTCCTGCCCTCCCTCATGGCCCTGCACCTCTGGCACCCACTGGGCATTTCTGCGTGGCAGCAGCCCCCTCTGCATGGCCCCTGTGTCCCCCAGGCACTGGGAAAGCAGATCCTTGCTGTTCGTCCCCCTGGCACAGGGAGGGAGAGGGCTCGCCCTGTCCCCAGCTGTGACAGGGGACGTGTGACCTTGCAAAAGGACATTCCCCACACACGAGCTCCAGAGGTGACTTCTCCATTGCCTCTCCTGTGCCAAGGCAGGATACACTGACCCCATCTTCCCATGAGATGCCTGAGCCCTGTGCCCTGATCTTTGGGGCTGACACTGGACACCTGGGGACAAGGTGAGCCCAAACACCTGTGACCTGTCAGCTTGTGGGGGCACCAGGCATCATGTTTTTGGGACTGGTTGCCCAGGGTCTTGGTTCTGGTGGTGAATTCCTGGTGAACCGAGCACAGGGTCTGCCCCAGGCTCTGGGGATGTTGGTCACACCCCAGTGTCACCCAGTGCCCCTCCAGCCATGCCAGTCGTGGCTGTTGGCTGCTCCCTGCCTGCTCCAAGTCCAGGCCAGGCTGCTGCCCCTGGCCAGTGGTCCCAGGAGCATCAGAGTGGGAGGGAGCTGGGCAAAAGCTCCTCCTCAAGACAAGATCCCTACCTGGGCGCTGCCTGCGTCGGTCGGCGCGGGGCTGAGGGGCTGGTCCCAGCTCCGCGGGGCACCCGTGTCCTCCCAGCCAAGCGGTGGGGCTGCCCAGCTGCTGGCCAGGCCCGTGCCACCCAGCTGTGCCCACAGCCCTGCGTCAGGCTGTCGAGAAATGGAGGCTCATTACATGGGGGGAAGGAGCAGGGCGGCCTTGAACCCCAGAGCCCAGGGGCTGTTGGGGCTGCCTGCTGGGCTCTGTGCTGCAGCCTGAGGGGAACAGGGCCCTTGGAGGGCTTGGCTGCAGCTTTTTAAACTCAAATGCTTAACTGGTAGGAGCAGGGGTAAAGAAAAAGAAACCAGGCCAAGATCATTTTCCCTGCTGGTGTTCTTGATGCAGTCCCTTCAGCCCCTTGGAAATTTGGTTTGCAGCTGTGGCCAGTGAAATATTGGAAGCCGAGTGTGCTTCAATAATTCACCACTTTTAAAAAGCCTTTAAGCCCACTGGGCACAGCCAGGGAAGCCCCTGGCACCTCTGCATTAAAAGGATGCAGGAGATTTACATAGACAGACTGGTCCCCTGCTCCCCCCCATCCAGGCCTGGCTTATTTGTCTTCATTCCTCTCTCTAGGGCACAACCAGGTTCATGTTGCTCCAGTGCCGCTTTTGGAACCTGCCACAGACCTGGAACTGCAGGTGCCAGGGTTTCAAGCCAGCAACAGCCATGCAGGCCATGCAAGCGGGGCTGGCACTGCCCTGCTGCCCCAGCCCTGTCCCACGGGCGAGCAGCGAGGCGCTGCCAGTCCTACCAGTGCTCCGGGGAAGCTGGGCAGAGCGGGGCTGACCGGGCACGCCGGCACATCCTTGAGATGCGTGGAGATAAGGGGTGAGCGTTAGTTAGTGCTGCTGACCTTCAGCCCGGGGGCACAGGGGTCTCCACGGGGGCCTGGGCAGCTGTGTCCGGTGAGACGCGGCCCCTCGGCACTCCCGCCCGTGTGGGCACTCAGGGGACACAGCCATGTGGGGCAGCTACATCCCCACCTGCCCATTAGTGTCCCCCAGCACCTGCAGGGCCTGGGCAGGCATTGGGAACACGTGGGAGGCCTGCAGGAAATGGGATCACATCCAGCACAGGAGGTGGGGTGGCGTGTCCCCTCCACAGTGTCACGGTCCAGCACAGGGACTGGGGGTGCTGGGACCGCAGCTGTGGGAGATGGACCCCATCAGCGCCCGTGTCCCCGCAGGGGGAGCAGGGCTCTGTTCCCATAGCCCTCCCCAGCCCTCTCCTGGCAGTGTGACCCGAGGTGGCAGCTGAACGATCTGGAGATGTTTGATAAGGTCACACGGGTGTCCACCAAGAGGATGTCCCTGAACTCCCGTGCTCCCCCTGCAGAGAGAGCACCCCGTATTCCCCCACGGCACCCACCTGCAGGTAGTGGTAGGCCAAGTCCTGGTGGCAGGACTTGGATTTGAGCAAGGCTTTGTCAATGGTGGCGGAGGCCTTCTGGCACACCTCCCGGGCATGGCTGAGCGTCAGCGTGGACCAGGAGCCCCGCTTGATGTAGTTGGAGTCATTGTTGATGGGGATATTGGTGCAAGGGGTGACCTTGAGGTCGTTATTGCTCTTGGAGGATTTCAGCATGTGCTCGCTGATGGTGTTGTAGGCGTGCATGAAGTACTTTGGCTGGCTGTGGTCGGGCTGCCGGCCCAGCGTCATCAGCCCCATGGGGTTGCGGTAGCTGCAGGTGTCGCTGTCCAGGTTGTCATCGGAGCTCCACCAGCCGGAGATGTTGGACCTGGTCCTGCGCTTGGGTTCGGAGGTCTTTGCCCGGTCCTTGCTCTTGCTCCTCCGGTTTTGCTTGGCGTCATCTGCCCCCTTCTTCCCGTTCACGTTGCCCTTGCTGGGGCCCTCCAGAGACTGGGACTTGGCAAAGAGCTTCTGCACGGAGTGCACGAGGTGCCGGATGCGCCCCGGGCTCTCGCTGCGGTGCTTCGCGTCGCTCCGCTGGAACTGGAGGGTGCTGAAGCCGTCCCTGTGGATGGGCAGCTGCTTCTCAAACTGGTCGAGGAGGTTGGCAGGTAGGCGGTTGATCTTGGTGGCTTGGGCATGGCTCGGAAAAGGGTTGTCATCCGGGACCTCGAAGTGGGAGTTGTAATGGATGCGAGGGAAAGTGCTGCTGTTGGAGATCTGGTTGTTGAGTGGAAGGAGACAGTCGCCATGGACGGTGTTCTGGGCTGGGAATCGGGGATCCATGGTGAAGGAGTCGGTGGGGCTGAGGAGATAAGGGTTCCTGTCCTGGGGGGCATAAAGAGAGTCTTGAGGGGAGTCCAGGTTATCGGAGAGATGGCGGCTTCTGTTGTCTCCTAAGCCCTTCATGGTCCCAGTGCTTCCTAGACCATGGCTCAGGGACGGTGTGGCAGAGCCCTCGCAGACCTTCCTGCAGCTGGAGGAAGAGGACAGATGCTGAGAGCCCACTGGGAACCCCTCTGGCAGCCTGCTCCTCACTGGGGGCACATCCCTGTCCCCCTTTGAAAGCAAATGCCACCACGGTTAAGGGACAAAGGAGAGAAGCAGGATGGAAGAGGCAGGAGAAGAAGGGGTGTGAGACCAGGGGCTGGAGAGAGCAGGGCCCAGCAGAGGAGGGGCAGCATTCACGTTCCCACTGCAGATGCAGAGCTCGTGTGCCTCAGTGCCCAGCCACAGGCCACTTACCAACACTGCTGCTGCTGTTGTGGTGCTGCACGTGGTTATTTAACAGCACCCCCTCCCCAGCAGTGTGACAGAGGCACTGCCAGCAGGTCCCTGCCCTGCCACACTTGCTCAGGGGGCTGGAGGAAATTCTGCTGCCAAAGCCCAGCAGGTCCTGCTGAGCCCAGGCCGTCTGCAGCTGAGCACCCCAGCTTTGCAGGGTGCCTGGTGTTCCCGAGGTGATGGATCCCAGGGCTGGCACAGCTCCTGCAGCTGTACTGATGTGACACGATGGCAAACACCTCCTCTCCTCTCCAGCCAGTGCTGCCTTCCTGGCAGGTTCTGCCCTGCAGCACGGCGTGTCAGTAGCTCTGTAAGAGCTGAGGTGTTTCTGAGCACTCAGAGCCTGAGCTGAGAAGCTGTTGGCTGCTCAGACAATTCCTGCTGGGCTGCACCTCTCCTGGGGAGCTGTGTCACCTGTGCCACCCTCCCAGCCAGCCTGTCTGTCCCCTCTGCCTCAGTCAGGGGCTGGGGCTGGTCCCTTCCTTTCAGCAGGAATGGGATCCCTGTGGGGTGCTGGAAAGGTAGCTGGGACAGAGGGATCCCCTGAGGGATCCTCACTGAACATCTCCACACTGGTCTTGCCCCGTCCTTCTTGGTTCAGAGGGATCCTCATCTTTACTGTATTATACAGGGAAAAATGACAAACCTTTTAGATTTGCTTAAAAGAAAAAAATCAATGAACATTTATATGAGTTGAGCTGTCAATCAATAAGTTGATTTTCCATATTTAAAACCTACTTAAAATCACAGAGTGTATAAGTGAACTCTTATTTTCTGTTACCTTTTAGTTTAGTTTCTCAGTTCCTTTTTGGTTTAGTTTGAGTGTCACTTAAAAAAGAGAGGGTGACTTTTAACACCTGCAGATGGTATGGCCCTGTGAGGAGCAGAGTTGGCAGTCTGTGCTCCTGGCTTCTCCCTTTCAGCCATCAATTGGTCTCCAGTCTTCTCGAGGGACTTGTCCCCCATGTGCAGCTTGGCCAGCAAAGTGGTGTGGGAGCGAAGTCAGTGACAACTGCAGGGTGGCAGGAATCAACAGGCTTGTCTTCCCCACTCAGGGGAAAATGTACTAATAATGAAAAGCAGCCAGAGCTTTAAATAATTGTTTGGAAGCAATAAAAAAAAAAGAAGAAAACAGAAAAAGAAGTGGAATTTATTCCATGGCTTGATGGGCTTTGCAGTGTCTATTTAATTCTGTCACTCCTAGTGGGTTGGCAGAGCCAAGCTGGATGTTCTAAAGTTGGTGTGCACAGCCTGGGCTTCCCATCCTGCTCCAATAGAGACCCCAGTCCCTCCCCTGAGCCCTGCTCCCGAGGGTCCTGGCCAGCCTGACCTCAGCCCACCTGCCCTGAGGCACTGCCCCCTGCCCCCATGGCAGCTGCCCAGACTCTCCCTGGCCATGCCAGGGCCCCACATCAGGATTGTCTGGTCCTGACCTGAGCCCTGGCAGAGGCTGCACAGCCCCATGGAGTGACTCCTCCTCTCCTGCTGCTGAGCTGCTCCAGCTGCCTTCACCTCCAGGCCTTGCCCTGGCCCATGGTCTGGGCTGTGCTGCTCTGGGAGCCAAGATCTGCCCCTCTCCACCACACAGACAGTGCCCAGGCATTTGGGGGATGGGGACATGGCCTGAGCTGGGAAATGTTGATACCAATCCTGAACTTTCTGCCCCAACACCAAACGCAGCCTTAGCCTTGACTGGGGCCCAGGTGCTTCTGGTCCCTGTGGGTGTGATCCCAATTCCTGCTGTGCTCTCCAGCCCCCCGGAGTCCCCTGCCCATGGGACCCACTGGGCTGGTGGACCTGGGCTGGTGCTGGCTGGAGGTGCCAGCAGGGAGGCTCAGGATGTGCCAGCTGGAATCCACAGCGCTCACAGAGTGGTGACAGAGAACCCCAGGTGATGTTCCCAGAGGAAACCCTCCAGGCAGAGGGGATGGATGGGGTGTAGGACAGGCTCCAGGCTGAGCTATTGATCTGATTTCCAGATGGCTTTGGATGGCCAAGCTCCACCTGCACACCTTGGAGGGGAATCCCTGCAGGAGGCAGAACCTCAAATCTTCCCAGAACACCACCCTGAAGTGCCCAGGCTCAGCTCTACCTGCCCACAATTGTGACCCCTGGTCAC
>NC_031788.1:1045342-1057545 GCF_001522545.3 Parus major
CTTCCTTTCTTCCTTCCTTCCTGGAAGAGGTCAGCCCAGGGTCATTGCAGAAGGTCACAGCAAGGGCTGCCAGGGCCAGGACAGGACCCCTGAGCCCATGGAAAGGGACTGGTTTCACCCCATTACCTCTGTTCCCCTCAGCCTGTTTTCTCAAGACTGCCCTTGCTGTTCCCAGTGGCTCTGCTGGTACTCAGAGGGGATGAACTGACCTGAGCTGAGCTGATTTATGGCACTTTTGTGTGTACCTGATCCCAGCCAGAGGCAGCTTCTTGGGCTTGGTTCACAGCCTGGGGGTTTGGATGGGCTGCACCCAGCCCACCTCCAGCAGCACCTCCAGAAGCTCCAGACACCAGGCAGGGGTTGCAGTCACAGAACAAAATTCCTGAGTGGTTTGGGATGGAGGGCCCAACCTCCAGCCTATCCTGCAACCTCCTTAAAGCCTACCCAGTTCCACCCCCTGCCATGGGCAGGGACACTTTCCATTAGAGCTGGAAGGTTGCTCCAAGCCCCAACCAACCTGGCCTTGGACACTTCCAGCCATGGTCTCCAGCCATGTCAGGGACCACTGGCTGTGATCAGCTTCTGTGCTGGGGCTCTGCACCACAGGGGAATTGGGCAAACCCATCATGCCCCCTCCTCTAACTTCTGGGGTGAACATGGATTTCAGGAGATGCTGCCCTATTTCTATTGTCTTAAATGCTACAAATCCATCTTAGACCAGCTTATCCTGAGGGCAGAGAGAAGGCAGAGAACAGGGCAGACTCCCTACCCTCTCTCAGCAAGGAGGGGGCAGCAGGAGGAGCCTCTCAGCCTCACCCCACTGCTCTCTGCTCCCATCTGTTCCAGGATCTCTCTTTGCAGCTGGCTGGCATTTGCCAGCCCAGCCTGTGGCAGAGGCCCTGGGCAAGGCTCAGCCCTTCTCACCAAGCCTGGCAATCCCAGGGAGCTCTGAGAGCACCCCACACTCACCCAGATTTCTGCTCCTTGAACGTGCACCTTGGGACTTTAGCCAGAAGTGTTCTACAGGCGTGTGGCTGTGGCACTTGGGGACATGGTTTAGTGGTGAATGTGGTAGTGCTGGGTCAATGGTTGGACTCCAGGAAGGCTTTTCCAGCCTCACTGATTCCGTGGGGGCACACACAGCTCCATGTGGCTGTGGGGTGTGTGTGACACGGTGCTGTGTGTGACATGTGCTGGATGCCCAGGTGTTTGGGCTGTGGGGGTGTGCACCTGTGGCTGGGGTGCTCTGGGTGTTACAGGGCTCGTGCAGAACCAGGGAGTGCTGGGCTGGGAGCTCATTTCACCCTCCATTGGCAGCTCTGTGCTGCCTCCCCCCTGCCCTTTGCCCTGCCCTTGGCACACATGTGCCATGCAAGGACTCCCTGTCCCCTCCCTGGCCACCCGTGGCTGCCACAGCTGAGCAATGCCTTGACCCAGAAAAGAGCACTTGAAGAGCTCTCCAAGTGGTGCTGAGGCCCTGGCACAGGGTGCCCAGAGCAGCTGGGGCTGCCCCTGGATCCCTGGCAGTGTCCAAGGCCAGGCTGGATGGGGCTGGGAGCAGCCTGGGACAGTGGGAGGTGTCCCTGCCATGGCAGGGGGTGGAACTGGATGGGCTTCAAGGTCCCTTCCAACCCAAACCATTCCAGAATTCTCTGCTTCCCTGATTCCATGTATGACTGAGGCAAGGCTGGCTGGAAAGGGCCAGGAGCCACTTGGGTGATGCTCAGGAGAAGCTGGCAGCACGTCAGGAGGAGCAGCAGCCTGTAAAATGGGATTGCTCAGAGCACACATCCTCCAGGAAGATGCCAGCCCTGGGCTGATGGGGCTGGGGGCACCCTTTGGGGTCAGCTGGTCCTGCCCTCTGCCCATCAGCTCTTCCAGGGCTCCACATCCCCCAGGCTCCCACACAAATCCCAGCCCAGCCATCCAGGCCGGCTGCAAACACAGAGGTGGCTTTTATATCTGGAACCAGCAGCACAATAATAACGGGCTGGAATCGGCAGAGATGATTTACAGCCTGCAGGGGGAAAATGCCTCCCGTCTCTGGGCTGCAAGGAGCTGGAAGGATTTGTGTGCTGTGCTGCAGGTGTCGTGGGGCTGCCCACACGCTCGGAACCAAACGCTCCCTGAGTTAGCAGGAGCTCTGGATGTGGCGCTGGCTGCCAGAGCCCTGCATTAATGATGATTCAGAGTTCACAATCTGATCGTGGCCGATAAAAATAGCTAACTCCTGCCTGGAACAATTCATTACACAACACACCCCGCTCCCGGGGCGCTCCCACCGCTGGCTCGGCAGCTCCGCCTTGGGGCAGAGCCCATCCCCAGGGATGAGCAGAAGAGTTCTCTGCCCATCCTGGGGGTCCTGAGCAGAGTTAATGCCACCCACCGTGACAGTGTCACCAGGAACACCGAGCACTGCACAGCGATGGAGGGCACTTCCAGCAAGCCAAGTGTGTCACCTCTTTGGGATCCCTCCTCAGGAGCCAGGGAATCCTCTAAAGGGCTCTGCCCATCCCCTAAGGGTGTCCCAGGGGCTCACCCAGGCCATCCTCACCACCCTGCCAGGTGAAACACACCCTGTGCCAGCCTGAGCTCGGCACTCTGATCCCCCAGCTGCATCCCTGGGGAAGGATTTCCCTACATCCCTCCTCACGTGGGAGCAAATGGTGGTGCCCTTGGAATGTGGGATCTGCACACAGCTCCTGAGGCCCCATAACAGCTGGACACCAGTGGTCTCTGCTTGTTCTTCAGGCCAAGGGGTGTCTCTGACCACTGGTGCCCACTGGGGTGATGAGAGGGATGGGATCTGACTGGCACCATTCCAAAATGACAAGGAGTGTTTTATCTTAAAAGCTCTAAAGAGCTCTTTCTGTTTTTTTGGTTTTTTTTTTTTGTATTTTTTTTCTTTTTATCTACCAGCAAAACCAAATGCTGTAAAAGTCAAAGGCTGTGATATGACAAAGCTTTTTGACTTCAGGTGTTGTCTAAGATGGAGGAGGAGATGAACTCCTGAGAGAGACAGAACTTATTTCCATGCAGATGTCACTGCATCAACTCTCCAGGGAGCAAAACCCCAGAAATTCTGCAACCTATTTGTCCGTCCCTAAATAGAAGTTTCTCAAAGTTCTCCATGAGATGGGATTTGCTCTGAATCAGGAAATGCAAAGCATTAAGTAGGTCAAATGAGACAAATGAGACAGATAAGAAAGGGAAATTTCAGGAAGAGAGGAGGACAGCTGATGAGGTGGCTGGAGTGGAAGGACCAGGGCAGGGAGCTGGATTGTTGTCTTTGAAACCCACCTGCAGGCTCTGCTGCCTTGCAGAGCACTTGGGGCACCTGCTGGTGACCACATGGGGCATGTTCCAGCTTGCCTGGGAAAGCAGCTAATGAGAACATTCTGGCCCAAAGCTGACCTGTTCTGGCCAGTGCTGTTCAAGGGGTCTGGAGGGGGTGAGGGATTGTCTGCACAGCCCCCATGGAGTGAGCGTGGGATGCAATGCCCTGAGCACGGCTGCCCTTCACCTGCCCCTGTCCTGACTCCCAGCTTTGGAGCTGTCCACCCTGGCACTGAGAACTCATCACCCAGACAGCAGCAGAGGCTCTGCTTGGCCTCCTGTGCTGCCACCCTGCCCAAACCCCATCTGAGTCCTCCTGCCTCTCTGTGCTGCCAGAGCCATCAGCAGCCCCAGGACCATCAGTGCCCCTCCCAGAGCACAAAGACCACGCTGAGGAGGAGGAACTTCAGCCTGGAGAGGAGGAGGCTGAGATCAAACTTCATTGGAGTCTTCACTAGGGGAAGGTGCTGAGCTCTGCTCTGTGTGACTGGACAGGGAAGGGCTGGAGCTGTGCCAGGGCAGCCTCAGGCTGGATGTCAGGGAAAGGTTCTTCCCCAGAGGTGCTGGCACTGCCCAGGCTCCCCAGGGAATGGGCACGGCCCCGAGGCTGCCAGAGCTCCAGGAGCGTTTGGACAGCACTGCCAGGGATGCCCAGGGTGGGATGTTGGGGGGTCTGGGCAGGGCCAGGGGTTGGACTCAATGATCCCTGTGGGTCCCTTCCTGCTCAGCACATTTCATGATTCTGTCTCTGGATGGCTGTGGCTGTCACTGCTGCACCACCAGCTGAGCAAGGACGTTTCTTTGCTCCAGGGGCAATGTTCCCATTGCCTGAATGTCCACATGAAGCCAGGCAGGGCCCTGCCTGCATTCAGGATGCAGGGTGGAGATGCTCTTGGCACTGGGTTTGCTCAGTGCCTCAGACAAAGCAGCTCCTGTTTCCTGGGGGTCCTGGGGTGAAGAGGAGCAGGTGGGAAAAGCCAGCAGCTCCCTGAGGCATCCCCTCGGAGCCCAGGCTGGGCCCGTGCGCAGCTCCCGCGTGCTCGGAGCTCGGGAACACTTCCTTTGTCTCAAAGTGGGTCAGGCGGAGGCGTGATGTTACTATAGCAATGGGCATGAGATTTCATAACTTTATTTTGCGAGGGGCGTGTTGCAGGATCCGCCAGGAGACGGAGGGAGGGTTGGCATTGAATCACCCTGCCAGCCTCCCTTCCCCAGCCTGCTCCTGCAGGAGCTCCACTGCCCCTTGCCCACGAGCACCGAGCTGGGTCTGTCCCCCCCGGCCCCTGTGGGAGTCCCAAAGGCAGCCCTGGGCCATCCTGTACCTGTCACAGCTGGCTGGGCTCTAGGCCACACTCAGCATCCCATGCACCGTGTGTCCCTCCGCGCTCCAGGGCTGTCCCTCATGAAGACCTGCAGGCAGAGAGAGAAAAGGGGACATGTCCTCACAGGGATCAGAGAGGTGTCTTCCTGACAAACACCCCCGACCACAACCCTTGCTACAAACACTTGCCAGCTGTGCTGATACCCAGGCTGTGTCCAGCAAAGGGCAGGTGAAGAGAGAGGCAGAGGTGCTGCCCACAGGACAGGGGAAGGTGTGGGAGCGGGTCCCGTATCCCCTGGGTGTCACATGGACTGAGAGGATGAGCTGGAGATCAGCCAGGTGGGGAAAACATCCAAAATGCTCCTTGCTGGGGCCTCAGGGCTTGGCAGAGCCCCTTTGTGGGAAAGTGCTCTTGGTCTTTCCTTCCCTTGCTTTTTTATCATGGACTATCCCCCTGCAGTCTGTGGCCATGCCAGGAGCTGCTGGTCCCCTCTGAGCCCAGCCCGGGGAGGCAGGAAGGACAATCCTGGGGACAAAACCCTTCCTGGGGTGGCAGATGGCAGCCCTGGTGTTCCCCTTGCTGTGTCCCAGCACTGCACCTGCCAGAACCTGCTCTGACTCACCTCCAGTGCTGCTCATGGCAGCTCCCACCACACCTCTCCCATCTGGTCACTAGGTGCTACTGTGCTGCAGCTAAAGCCTGGGGCTTCCTCCTTCCCTGCCACCCAACCACGCTGCAAACCACGGGAAAAACACTCCCTCTGTGAAAAACCAGGTAAATAAATATGGGAAAAACCCCCAAATCCCCCTGACCCCACAGAGAACACAGCCTGAGTTATCTAATCCGTGGTGCTGGGGTTTGCATTGGTGAACGTCCCAGGCTGGTCTGTGTGCACACACAGCCTGTCCTGCACTGGGAGCTGCTGGGGTAAACTGGGAAACTCCTGCTGCAGTGAAGCAAGGAATGGGAATGGCATGGGAACCAAAAGAGGAGTTAGCCTTCCTAGGATGGATTTTTTCATTCCTAGCTGAATGGAGGAGGCCATCTGGGTTTGTGAAGGTCTATGAGAGCTCAGAGAGGGGTGAAAATAGGTGAAGCCCAGTTTCTCTGCTCAGATGGGAGGCGGGGACAAGGATAGAAACCTTGGCAATTTTTCTAGGAAAGCCAGATCCAGGTGCTGGGCTTGACTCCCACCCTGCTGATGCAGAAGATGACCAAACTGGTGCCCAGAGATGAGGCAGCACCTCTTTGTCCCCAGGATGGAGAGGTGGGCACTGCAGAGCCCCTGAGACCCCACTGTGCCACCTGCCACCACCCAGCCAGAGGGGCTTTTCCTGCCTGGGGGTTGCACACATGCTGGGTGCCTGGTGGGGTGTGGCAGAGGCACTGTGCTCCCCTCAGACATGTCCTGCTGCCCTCCTAGAACTGTCCCAGGGAGCCAGAAACTGGAGAGATGGAGAGGCACGGTGCAGGCAGAGAATAAGAGGACTGTGTTCACTCCAAGACCCTCATGGGAGTATCCCAACAGACAAAGGGATGGAAAGCTTGGGAAGATGAGCAGACTGGCCTCCTAAACCGGGTACAAACCCTCACCACCTTCCCACCAGCTCCATGGCACTGCAGAGGGAATTGCTAAAGCAAAGGGACGTGTCCTGGGACAGCCAGGCAAGGCATTCACATCTGTCCCCACAGCTCACTTGTCTTCTGCACCAGAACATCCCTTTCTGGAGTTTCCTGCTGGTGCTGGGCTGTGAAGTCAGAGCCCGAGGCTGAGACAGAGGTGAAGCTCATGTGGCTTCACCCAGCCTGGGAGGCCTGTGTTGTGGCCCAAGGGACACCTCCCCACCCAAACCCAGACATTCCTGGGCTCAGGGGTGTCCCTGAGGTGGCAGGTCACTGCACTGGGATGTGCCAGCATGAGCTGGGGCAGGGCCAGGTGCCAATGACTGCCCTGCACAGTCACTGCACTGGCACTACCCAGCCCTCCCCGTGGCAAAGGGAATTCCAGCACTGGGAGCTGTGTTAGGTTTGATCCAGACAGCAGAGCCACCAGCAGAGCCAGGATCCACAGCCAGTGCTGCCTGCAGTGTCAGCACCCACCTGGCTCTGTCACCCACTGCTGTCCTGCTCTAATGGCACCAGTGCTGGGATGGAGGGCAGCACCTCTGGAACCACTGATGGCCACCGTGGAAGCCACCAGCATCTTCTAGGAATGTCTCCAGCCTCTCCTGCTGCACAGGTAGCACCACAAGCAGCCAGCACCCTGTAGCAGCAGTGGGAGCTGTTGGGATGGAAGCCCTGCCCAGTGCTGGTGTCACCTGTCACCTCTGTGTGTGTCACCAGTGCTCTCAGGGTGCCTCAGGCCCCGGGAACAGCCCAGCCCTGGCATCCCCTGCCACATCAACCTGGTGGGAGAAACAGTGCCTGGGTGCCAGGCCTCCCCTCACCCAGCAGGCTCCTCCAACCAAACAAGGTCATTGAAGCTGTGGAGGAAGAAGCATTTTGGTGTGGAACGCTCTTTTTCCCTCTGCATGCTGTTCTTGCAGAAAGAAAATGGCACCATAATTGCTTTTAATTAATATCAGCATCAGCGCCCAAGGAAATGCAAATGAACAATTGTGTCAGCAGCACAGCCCTGATGATAGAGCCCAGCCAGACACCCCCACTGTCCCCCCCTTCCTGCCATCCTCAGGAGCGGGGTGCTCACGGCTGTGGTGTGAGGGGGGATGGAAGCTGATGCCTGGAGGGACAGGAGAGGGGCTGGAGGCTCAGGGAAGGGGACTGCAGACCAGTGGAGGGGTGGAGGAGCAGGGACCAAGCTGGGGCCGTGATTTTCCAGGCAATGAGGGCACAGGATGCCAGAGGAAGCAGCCAAGGGTCCATCCAGGACCCTTCTCTGCCCAGGGGTGTCAGATGAACTGAAGCCCCTTCAAGATGATTTTGGTGAACGGGGTCTCAGATGCTCTGCCAAGCCTCACTGGAGAATCAGCTGGTGATTATTGTCCTCTTGGTCTAAGGGAGGAGGCCACAACCTGTCCTGCTGCAGCCTGGGTGGTTCTGTGTGGCTGGAGAAGGCCTTGAAGGGATGGATCTGGTGCTCCCAATCCCACCTCAGAGACTGTGATGAAACATGAAGCATCGGTGTCTGCTGGGCCTCCTGAGGAAGGTGATGAAGTTTGAGCCAAGTGAGCAGATGAGGAGGGCAGGCTGGTCCTTCCCCTCCTGCCACTCCAGGTGTGGTCACAGCTGGAGCAGAGCAAGGCCAGCAGAGCTGGGGAGGTGCAGGTGGTGCTGGGATCTAATTCCAGGGAAAATCCTGTGGAATGTTACAGGCTCAAACAGCATTTTTGGCTGGTTCTGTGAGAAGAGAGGTCCCTCCCAGGCTGGGCTGTCACCTCCTGCTCCTTCCTGCTTCTCCTCCAGACTTGGAAGAGCCTCAGCAAACCACCCACGGCTGCTTTTGGTAAACCTGAGAGGAGATGAAGGCCTCGTTCCAGGGAACAAGCACGGTGATGTGGCAGCCAGCCCAGTGCTGGATGGAGGCTGTGAGTCCCTGTGAGATCCCAGGAGCACAGCAGGGATGGGGGGATGAGCAGGACTGGCACAGGGGCACGGGGGGAAGGGTGAGGAGCAGAGCATGGCACATGGCAAGGGCTGCTGAACACAGGGCTCCTTCCTCCTGCTCTCATCCCCTCCTGCTCTCATCCCCTCCTGCTCTCATCCCCTCCTGCTCTCATCCCCTCCTGCTCTCATCCCCTCCTGCTCTCATCCCCTCCTGCTCTCATCCCCTCCTGCTCTCATCCCCTCCTGCTCTCATCCCCTCCTGCTCTCATCCCTTCCTGCTCTCATCCCCACACTGAACCCCCCCAACACTTGGATTTACAGACTGTAAGATAAGGCACAGACATTGCCAGCCCTTCTGAAACAGCTCATAAACTCCATTGTGTGCAAATGCAGCAAGAGAACTAATGAAAATAAATATATGTGTGCTCTCTAATCTCTGCTCTGTTTCTCTGGGTAAGACAAATGCATTGAGCTCATTTGGGCGTCCCAGGAAGAATCACCTGTTACATGGAGGATGTTTGGGGGCCAAGCTGGGAGCAGCACCTCCAGGGAAGGACCAGAGGCTGCTGGGGGAGAGCACAGGTGAGATGTGGCTGAGCACATGGGAGATTTGTAGACGGGACTGAGATCCTCTTGAGGAGGCAGGGAAGGAAAAATCTGTGTGTGAAAACACCCGAGGGAACAATTGAGCAAAGGTGGGAAGAGTGGGAAGTCCTGCTGAGCTGTGAGGAAGGTGCTCCCCTCCCCAAGCCCTGAAGGCTCCCACGCAGATGCCTCGTCAGCAGGGTCCTGTTGGGGCAGGGGAGCAGGGAAATGAGGTCACAGCACATGGGATGGGCTGCTCCTGTCCCTGCTCTCCTGACAGGAGCGTGTCCCGAGCACAAGGACATCACACACTGATCCTGCCAAAGATGGAAACTGAAGTCAGCAGGAGGCTGAGGGAAAGATCCACCCTCACAACTCCCAGAGGTCAAACCCACATCCCTGTCAAGTGAGAGGAGCCTTGGGGACAGAGTGGGGACCTGTCAGTGGCACTCTATACACAGAGGGACCTGCCAGACCTTGGAGGCATCTCCTAAAGGAGAAAGACTTTGGAGATACCGACCTGGAGTGCCTGAAATCTGTTTCATTTGAAATAAACATCACCCTCCCTTCTGGTAAGATCTTCTATTAAATTTGATGCCACCAGTTTACTAAATAAACACAGAGATAACCTCTGCTCTACTCAGCTGGTTCAGATTAGGTATTAGACAAAACTGTTTCACTGCAAGAGTGCTCAGGCACAGGAAGGAGTGCCAGGGAGCTGTGGAACTGTTCAAGAGCCACCGATGTGGAACGCAGGGATGTGGTTTAGGGGTGGCTGTGGTGGGACCAGGCTGATGGTTGGACTTGGTAATCTTGAAGGTCTCTTGGGGATTGTGTGAGATGGAAGCGTGGCCAGGCCAGCAGCCCTGCAGGGCAGGGGAGGGGGGATTACCTGCTCTTGGATGGGGACAGCAGCAAACAGCCCCGAGATTCCCGTGTAGGAATGGGGAAAGGAGCTGGATGGAGCAGAGCTGAGCCTCTCCCTCCAGGCAGGGAGAGAACTGTGCCCCCAGCACGAGGACAGATGCTCCTGCTGAGGGACCCCAGTGGGGTGGCACATCCCCCCCTCAGGGCCCATCAGGAGTGTTTGTAAAGCTGGGCAGCCTGGCATTGTGAGCAGGGATTCATCCCGTGGACAGGAGCTCCCTGTGACAGGGCAGGGCACACCTGAGGCTCTGCAGGGACCTGTGAGATGCTTCCTGTGGTGGAGGACTTTCCTCTGAGGGCATGGGGGTGTGGGACAGACCCAACAGGACCTCAGACAGTGAGGGAGAACAAGCAGGAGGGACTGGGAGCCTTCACCTGCATGGCATCGTGATGTGGAGAATAAAACTGGTCCAGACAAGGGACTTGAGAGAGGAAATTCTCTAAGTGCCTTCCCAGCAATGCCAGTGAGCCTGGATAACACACTCTGCTCAGACATGGACATGGACCTGACCTAGTTGTGCTCCCGAAATCTGACTGGGAGTGTCACAAAACTGGAGTGCTAAAACCAGCAAATGTTAAATCCAACAACTTCAGGGAGGAATGAGGGTGCAAAGGGACACCAGATGTCACGGCAGGCAAGGTCAGCAGTTTGAGTCATACCCACCTGCAAAGCTCTCAGATCTCTTCCAGCAGAGGCAGAAGAAGGTGCAGAATGCACAGGGCCTTCCCCAGCGGGGCAGCTGCTCTGCCAGCAGCTTTGTGATCCGCAGGGAAAACACGATCCCTGGCTATGGGAGAGACTTGTGCTGAGCACTGCACGCCACTGTGAGCCCAGGATGGATGTGCAGGACACTGTGGCTCAACAGCTGGACACATCTGTACAGAATCATGGCTAAAGTGAGGCCCTGCCCCAGTCAGGGAAGGCAGAGGAGCAGGGCCTGTGTGTGGCACCCACGGTGTCCTACAGGAAGAGAGAGTCACTTTGTGGCAGCTCAGTGTCTGGGAGAGTGTTCACAGAACCAGGGAGTCACTGAAATTGGAAAAGCCCTCTGAGATCCAGTCCAACCCTTAACCCAGCACTGCCAGGTCCACCACTAACCCCTGTCCCCAGGTGCCACAGCCACACGTTTTCTGAGCACTTCCAGGGATGGTGACTTCACCACTGCCCTGAGCACCCTCACTGTGAAATTTCCCCTAATATCCAGTCTGAGTGACTGTGGAAAAGAATGGAGGAGACACATTGACCCAAAGCCAAAGAAAGGCTTATTTCCAGTGCTGCAGCTGCACCTACAGCCAGCCCTGGGCTGCCCCTGGCTCCTACTGCAGCTCTGGGCTATCAGCAAAGCCAGGGCACACGGGGCTGGGCTGAGCTGGAATGTGGCTGCAGAGTGAAGAGAAGGCCAGAGCCACCTCCTGTGCTGCCCAGTGTGTCCCCAGCCTGTCCCCAGCCTGTCCCCAGCCTGTCCCCAGCCTGTCCCAGCCAGGGAACCCTGGATTCTGCTCCTGCCTGAGGTCAGGAGGGGACAGGCTGCAGTGTCCATGTTCTGACCATGCGGGACCAGACCTGCTCTCCTGTGGCAGGAGCAGATCCTGAAGGATGTGTCCTTGCTCCCTGTCCCTGTCTGTCTGCTGACAGGGATCAAAGGGCAGTGTCTCTCACTGAGGCTGGGCACAACTGATGTGGTCACACCAATCCACACAAAAATCTCTAGACCAGGTCAGCCACACCACCACAGGTGTCAGAAAGCCCCACACTGGTGTAGTTGTGCTGAGAAGCCTTTAACCTTGTTCCTTCTCTGGCAGGAGGGGACAGAGACACTCCAGGTGTGACCCCTGGGAGAGGCCACAGTGGAACAGCCACAGGTCCTGGAGCAGCTCTGAGCTGATCCCTGAGCCTGTCCTGGCCACGGGGGATGGAGCCCGTGGGAAGCTGTGTCTGAGCCAGGGAAGGGCTGGGCTGAGCTGTGCCCTGGGGCTGCCTTGTCCTGCTCTGGCTGCGCTCACAGCGATGGCACTGCCGGCCACCCATCAGCTCCAGACAGCTCCACAGGAGGGGCTGCTGGCCACAGAGCCCTGCTGCTGGTCACAGAGCCCTGCTGCTGGCCACAGAGCCCTGCTGCTGGCCACAGAGCCCTGCTGCTGGTCACAGAGCCGTGCTGCTGGCCACAGAGCCCTGCTGCTGGTCACAGAGCCGTGCTGCTGGTCACAGAGCTGTGCTGCTGGCCACAGAGCCCTGCTGCTGGCCACAGAGCTGTGCTGCTGGCCACAGAGCTGTGCTGCTGGTCACAGAGCTGTGCTGCTGGCCACAGAGCCCTGCTGCTGGTCACAGAGCTGTGCTGCTGGTCACAGAGCTGTGCTGCTGGCCACAGAGCCCTGCTGCTGGCCACAGAGCCCTGCTGCTGGCCACAGAGCTGTGCTGCTGGTCACAGAGCTGTGCTGCTGGTCACAGAGCTGTGCTGCTGGCCACAG
>NC_031788.1:1058202-1066338 GCF_001522545.3 Parus major
GGGGCTGCCCCAGCTCTGTCACCGCGGAGCTGCCGTGTCCCCTCGGCAGGGCGGAGGATGCTCGAGCTCTGAGAGCAAGGAGAGCTCTGCAGGTGCTGCCTTTAACGATTACGATGAGTAATTCCCTTTCAGTCCTTTAATCAGTCACTTTTAATTAGCGTGCCAGTTGTTTTTTCCTTAGTAAACAGCTCTTTCAATGAGGGTTTTCGCTGCATCTGCTGCCTTGGGAAAGCACTGCTCCCTGATGGGGCTGTGTGTTCATTCTTTGGCAGGAGCTTCCTCCCGTGGGGGCTGTGGGACTGGGCTCACGTGCAGAGCATGGCACAGGTCCTGCTGGTCCTTGGGGAGCCCCTGGCTGCTGGGATGGAGGCATTCCTGATGTGCCCTGTGCTGGTGGCAGGATGGATGTTGCTTTGTCCAGAGGCTCTCCTGCAGGCAAGGACATCTTCCTCCTCCACACCCCTTTCAGCCTTTTTAATTTCTCCTTTGAAACTTCCCCAGCTCTGTGATTCTGGTACCTCAGGGCAGTAACTCCCACAGGGGGATTTTGCCTGTGGAAGGGGATCTGACTTTGATCCCCTTGGGATGCTTTGTCCCCTGGCAGGGAGCAGAATCCCCAGAGCAGCGGCTCCGTGTGTGGGGCAGGCTCTGTTTCCCAGCTCCAGCCCCTCTGACAGACACAGAGGTGCCCTCACCTGCAGAGGTTTGCTGATGGTGCAGGTGTTTCCCTGCTGCTCTGGACACCTGGACCCTGCTGGCTGTGGGTCACCCAGCCCCAGATTCAGGGCAGGACCCTGGTGGTGTTCCTTCCCCTCCTCATTCCACATCACTGAACTCCTGAGCCCACCCTACATCCATGTCAACATCCAGCTCTTGGGACAAAAGCTTTGCTTTCATTTGTATAATGAATAATAGCCTATTTTTGGATGGCTTTTCCCCTCCCAAGGTGGTCTCTGCCCTCAGAGGACCCTGTCCCTTGCTCCTTTGCCCTCTGGAGTGAGGGAAGCTCCATCTCTCCGAGGGGTAGCAGCCTCCTCCCTTTTCCTGCCCAGGGTGTGATGTCCAGGCTGGCCCAGCTTCCCATGAGTCACCAGCAAATCCCAGCTTCCTTCTCAGGGCCCTGGCACCAGAGCCCTAATTACAGGGCAAGACTAGCGGAAACAAGCTTATTATTTACCAGGCTAATGAAAATTAATCATGCCTCCCCCTCTGTTTCCTGGGAGAACAGTCATGGCCAAGAAAGCAGATTATAAAAGCTTTATGGGTGACTGCTGTGCTGGGCTTTGGCACTACCTGAGGGCTGTGTGGGGCCGTGGGCTGTGTTTGCAGGTCACCTGGAACTCAAGGGTTAAAGCCTTGTTCTCCCCCAGTCTGCTGCTGCCTGAGGCTGGCACAGATGGAACCCCAGGCACTGCTGGAGAGCCCTTCCCTGCTTGTCCAGGCAGCTGCTGCTTCCCCCAGAGCCCCCTCTGGCATGATGTGTCTCCTTGCAGAGAGCAGGGTGAGCTGCAGAGGGGTCCCAGCACAGCCCAGTTTGCTCCATGCAGGCAGCCAGTGGCTGTGCACAGGGCAGGGATGGGGAGTGAGGCTGTGTGGGATGGAGGAAAACACAAGGACTGCTTCACATTGCACAGATGTGGAGAACCAGAGCATCCTGTACCCAGTGGAGCCACTGGTTCTGGAGAGAGTGCTGCAGCAGGGGGATGAACTCTGGCAAGTGCAAAAACCACCATCCTCACTCAAATGATCACCCCCACTCAAAATGTCACCCTCACTGAGGGGAAATCAAGGCACAGCATGGGCAGGTCCCTGGAGACAGGGAGAGAGCTCCAGCCTGCTGAACTCTGCTGGTGCCTGCTCCCATGCTGGGGAGGGACATCCAGAGGTGCAGCTCCTGAGCTGAGCCCAGAGCTCCCCAGGAGCCTGCCAGGCTGACCACAGCCCTCTTTTCCAGGCTTAAAGATCTCCACATCCATGATCAGCCTCCCTCTCCCTGAGCCTGCACAGGCTGGGAGTGGGAGAAAGACAAGGAAGGATAAGATTGCCTGGATCAGGATCTGGGATGAGGGAGAGAGGTGAGAACCAGGTTCCAGGGTTAGGCTGGAGAGCTGCTCCCTGCCAGGCCTCCCCAGGGCAGTGTTGCCCACCACAATAATTAACTGTTGCTGTGGAGAAGACAGGAAAATGAGCAGGAGGTCAATTTTCCATTTCCCAGTTGTGCATAATCAGTTCCAAGCACACAGGCTGAAAATAAATCTCCATCAGGCTCGTTACCTCTTAATTAACATCACCAGCTACAACACGTACTCCCCAGCCCAGGCACAGCCCTGCTGGTGTAGGATGAGATGGAGCCAGGGCTGGGCATGGCTGGTGGGAATTCTCCAGCTGGCAATCCCAGCCCTGATGTCCAACATGCTGGACCTGCCCTGCCCTGCCAGGAAAGCTCAGTTCCAGGATGGGGAGAGCTGCTGGATCTCCCCAGAACCGGCTGCTCTGGGGGCAGCTGGCTCAGACAACTGAAAGAAAGTTGGTGAAACAACTGGAGTTTGTTTTCCTTTTGCCTAGATGGGAATAAAGAAGAAAAGGAGGTCCTGTGGGTGAAACCTTAGATTAGAGGGATGGAACCTCACCCATGAGGAAAGGCTGGGAGAGCTGGGGGTGTTCAGCCCAGAAGGATCCAAGGAGACCCCAGAGCCCCTCCCAGGGCCTAAAGGGGATCCAGGAGAGCTGGAGAGGGACTGGGGACAAGGGATGGAGGGACAGGACCCAGGGAATGGCTTGCCACTGTCAGACAGGGCTGGATGGGATATTGGGAGGGAGTTGTCCCTGACAGGGTGGGCAGGCCCTGGCACAGGGTGCCCAGAGCAGCTGGGGCTGTCCCTGGATCCCTGGCAGTGCCCAAGGCTTGGACCAAGCTGGGATAGTGGAAGGAGTCCCTGCCCATGGCAGGGGATGGGACTGGATGAGCTTTAAGTCTCTTTCAATCCAAACTTTCCATGATTCCATGCTTCTCTGCTTTTAGATCTGTTCCCCAGCTGTGATTTCCCTCCAGGCTGTCCCCTCCCCTGGGATCAGCCCTGTCCCCCCCAGGTGACCTGGCACAGGAAGGGCACAGGAGCTGCCACCATCAGTGAGGGGAGGAAGGAGATGGGATGAAGGAATCCAGTTCTGTTCCTACCACCCTCCCACTTGGCACTTCTCTCCAAAGCACTGTGCAAACATTAACCAATTTATCCTCCCAACACTCCTGGGAGGAAGAGACATCGACATCCAGACACCTGATAAACACAAAGGGTGGCTGGAGACCTCGAGATGCCAGACAGGCAAAACCTGCAGGTCACAGCAGTTCCTGTGCTCCTCCTGCTGCTCGTGGCAGGGCTGGGCAGGTGGGGATGTGCAGGAATCATCCTGTGCTCCAGGCTGGAGGCTGCACAGCCACAGAGGAGGGGGTGCAGGGCAGGGACCAGGGCACAAATATGAGAGAGGGTAAAACTGGATGAGAATGGGAGGAAGAAGATGAGCCCTGTTATCCCACAGGCAGACAGACAGACAGACAGACAGTCAGTCATCCTGGCTCCAATTCCAGCTTTGATGGAATTTTATATCAAGAAATTAGCTGAAATGGAAGGAAACCCTGGCACTGCTGCTGAGGCATCCTGGAGGGAAGTGTTGAGAGAAGGCACTTTGACTTTAAAAAAACCAGATTTTGACTTGCTCAGTTTGGCAGCTGAGTTCCCCAGAGGATCTGAAAAATCAAACCATGGGTTCCAGCCTGAACATCCCCAAACACTGCACCAGTTCTTGTGTCCTTTAGCTGAGCTCTTTCTTCTCCACCCCCGTGTTTACCCAGGAATGCATCAATAGGCAGCTGCTGCAGCCCCTTCCTTTCAAACAAGACAGGCATCCCTGGGATTTGCAGCCTGGCTGTGATCCCTCACGACTGGTCTCTCTGGAATCTTGCATTTAATTCTTCCTTGCCCTCGTCACTAAACCCTCCTGGAGCTCCCTGCATGCCAGGATCCCACTCCCTGGTGCATAGGTGTGTCCTGCATCCATCAGTCCCACAGCCAGCTCCTGGGAGGGAACCTGTGCCAAGGGATGCAGATCCATCCAAGGAGCCCCAGCAGTGCCACTGGGGCTGGCTGGGGACCTGCCCACAGCCCTCTCACCTCCTGGGCTTCTCCATCCTGCCTGTTCCAGGGATCCCCAAAGCCCAGCCCTCCTGTTTTCCTGGGAGTTGAGTTCATCTGCTCCGGTCCAGTTGTTTCAAGGAGAGGCTTTCCTGCTGTGCCTGGAATCAGAGCTGCTGAATTTTCAAACACAGCAGCACGTGAAGGCCAAAAACAGAGCCCAGGGGCTCTTCCCAGTCACTGCCCACAGGTCTGGAGACACAGCCAGACACAGCCTTGGGTCTCAGTCCCCTTGTGGGGTTCTTCTGGAGCTGGAGAAGCCTGGGAGAACCTGCTGTGCCACTGGCTGGATTCTGGGCTGGGGCTGGAGCCACACAGACACAGATGGCAGGAGGGGATGTGTTTGGCTCTGGTTCCCTGGCACACAGAGGCAGATTCCAGGATAATTCCCCCTAGGGGTCCTGCACCAACCTGCCACAGGGGAAAAGTTTCTTGAAGGTTTGTGCTGGGCTGCCCCTGCACAGGGACACCTCTCTGCTGCCCAGAACCACAGAAGGCTTTGGTTTGCTGCTGTTTTCCCCACGAAGCTGCTGGTCTGGTGCAGCACAGGAGAACCCCAGCGAGTGGGTACCAGAGGGGAAAGGGAAGGTGACGTGCAGAGGTGACAGGACAGCCCTCTGCCCAGGCTGGTAACCCTAAACTGCCAAAATCCTCACCAAACAGAGGGATGAAACCCCAAATCCTGATGTTTCCAAAGAAAAACCCAGCCAGGGAGGATGTCTGCACACAGGCTCCAAGTACATGAGGCCCTTCTGAGGGAGCTGTGGCCTCTCCTTTCTCTCTGACAGGAGCAGCTTGAACCCTTTTTTAGCAGCTTGATCCTGTTCTTGCCATTTCTTGAGCCACCTCCAGCAGCCACAGTCCCCAGGCACCAGCCAGCCCCAGGCCAGCCCCTCTGTGTCACCTGGGGACACGGGGGACAGGGGGGACAGGGGGGACAGGGGCTCCCCTCTGCTCCCACACCAGCCATGGCCCATCTGGGAGGGCATACAGGAAAATAAGAGCTTTTCCCAGTGTGGTTCAGGGGCCTCTGTCAAGGACTTTGAGTGCTGAAGCTGCTCATTTACTCTTGTACAACTTGCCCAGAGCAGCTGGGGCTGCCCCTGGATCCCTGGCAGTGCCCAAGGCCAGGCTGGATGGGGCTGGGAGAAGCCTGGGACAGTGGGAGGTGTCCCTGCCATGGCAGAGGTGGCACTGGATGTTTTAAGATTCTTTCCCACCCAAATCAGTCTGGGATCTCCCCTGCTCAGCTCAGCTCCAGGTGTCTGTGTGGCAGCAATGCCTCCTGCAAACAGCTGGGAACCTCTGTCCCCTCACCACAGGGGGGAAACTGAGGCACGGCAGCACTCCCAGCCAGATCTGCAGTGCTGCATGCAGGTGTGCAGCTTCCCAGCTCCCTCAGTGCCCCTGGCCTGCCAGCCCAGCACGACAGAAATCTCTTTCAGTTTCTTACATGGCAGATAATGGGCAGAAATGCAGCTGTGGGGTGCACCAGGAGCAGAGCCCCCAGATGTCTGCAGCCCATGCTGGAGCAGAGCTGAGGCCAGAGGTGGGAGCCTGAGGAGAGCCCAAGGTTCTCCAGCTGAAAAGATCTGAGTTTCCCACCCCAGGAGAGTGATCTGGGGAGGGGATGGAATCACAGAATCACAAACCACTAGGGCTGGAAAAGCCCTCTAAGATCACCAAGTCCAACCCATCCTCCAAGCCCACATTAACCCATGTCTGTCCCCAGCTGCCACACCAGGAATGGTGACTCCACCACTGCCTTGGGCAGACTGTTCCATAATATCCAACCTAAACCTTCCCTGGCACAAACTGAGGCTGTTGTTTCCTGTCCCAAAACACAGATGAGAACACCAGCACCCCCACGAGCCCCTCTGTGCTTTTGGGAACAGGGGCTGAGCATCCGTGCCCCCGACCCCAGGTGGGCAGCCCACACTGCCAAGGCCTGGGGTGCCCAGCTGGCTCCAGCCTGGGAATGTGGGAATGTGGGAATGTGGGAATCTGGGAATGTGGGAATGTGGGAATGTGGGAATGTGGGAATCTGGGATCTGGGGATCAGGGAATGTGGGAATGTGGGAATGTGGGGATCTGGGAATGTGGGAATCTGGGAATCTGGGAATGTGGGAATGTGGGAATGTGGGAATCTGGGGATCAGGGAATGTGGGAATCTGGGGATCAGGGAATCAGGGAATCTGGGGATCTGGGAATGTGGGAATGTGGGAATATGGGAATCAGGGAATCAGGGAATCAGGGGATCAGGGAATCAGGGAATATGGGAATCAGGGAATCAGGGGATCTGGGGATCAGGGGATCTGGGAATGTGGGAATGTGGGAATGTGGGAATGTGGGAATGTGGGAATGTGGGAATGTGGGGATGTGGGGATGTGGAAATGTGGGAATGTGGAAATGTGGGAATGTGGGGATCAGGGAATGTGGGAATGTGGGAATGTGGGAATGTGGGAATATGGGAATCAGGGGATCAGGGGATCAGGGAATCAGGGGATCAGGGAATCAGGGAATCTGGGAATCAGGGGATCAGGGGATCTGGGGATCAGGGGATCAGGGAATCAGGGAATCAGGGGATCTGGGAATCAGGGAATCAGGGAATCAGGGGATGAGGGAACAGCTCCTGTGGGCAGGCTGTCAGTGCAGAGGTCACAAACCCCCAGCTGCCAGGGCTGCCCTGAGCCCAAAGCAGCCCCTCCTGGCTCACAGCCTGCCTTGCTCCAGAGCACAGAAGCAGGCTCTGTGTCCCCAGGGCTGCCTGCACGAGCAGCCCAGCCTGGGAACAGGCACAAGGACCCTCCTGCAGCACTGGGCGAGGGAGATGTGGCTGAGGTGGGAGGACAGGCTGTGGGATGCAGGAGGGATGCAGCTGTCTCAGCATGCACACAGCTCCATAAATCACAGGGAATTCATGTGATCCCCTCATCCCCAGCCTGTCCCAGGAGCTGGGGGAGGTTCTCCTCTCGGGCACAGTCCCAGCAGAGTGGCTCTGAGTCCTGGGATCAGCTGTGGTGGCACAAGGGCTCCCTGGCACTGCTGCTGCCTTGGTAGCCTGGGGGCACCCTGCACCCTTCCCCAGCTCCCAGGGCCTCAGGAGCTCCCTGTGGAGCCTCCTCTGCTCACACAAATCCTCCCCAGTGCCTGGGGGTCAGAGCACTGCTGGGGTCCCCTCCCTGGACACTGGACAGCTGCTCCTGAGGTTCTGCTGGCATGAAACACCTGGCACTGCTCCCCCTGAGCCAGGACAGCAGGCAACTGCTGGGTGAGAGCCTGGGCCAGCCCCAAAAACCCAGTGAGTGCCAATGGGGAGCCACAGGCACACACCCACACACATCCAGGGACAGGGTCACACATCCAGGGACAGGGTCACACATCCAGGGACAGGGTCACACATCCAGGGACAGGGTGCTCAGAAACACCCCAGCAGGGCAGGGACAGCTCCTGAGACACACCTGAGACACAGACTGCTCACAGGACAAGATTATGAACAACCAAAGCCCTTTCACCCTAAATTTGTAACAGATGTGCCTCAAATGCCTCCAACAGTGTGTTAGAACCAGGATTCAGAGCCCCAGCCTACACTGCCACACCTGCTCTCAGCAACTCCCCCGCTCCCCCTGTCCCCACCGTTGCTGCAGCACCTTCCACCTGGCCTTCAGAAAAAGGAAAGGAAAAAAACAGCAGCAGAATTATCTTTTTTTGGCTTGCAAATGCTGGTTTGCAAAGCTGAGCTGGCTCCTGCTCCACAGGTGAGGAGGTACCTGATGCTGTTGGGCCTTGAGACCCCTCCAGATTCCCCAGGTGGGCAGGGGTGAAGCAGAGGGGCTGTTCTGTCACACAATTCACACAGCAATTCAGACCCAGGCATGCAGGAGCCCCTCTGGGGCACCACAGCAACACCTCCACACCCTGAGCACAGCCAAGAGCCCCTCTGGGG
>NC_031788.1:1068987-1073848 GCF_001522545.3 Parus major
GGCAGCAGCAATTCTCTGAGGCCACCGCCACCTCCTGCTTGTGCCACCCGGTGTTTTTAATGAGCTGGACTCTGAAAGGTCACACCTTCTTCCAGGGATGCTTCTGCACCTGGGCTCTGCTGATGTTCTTCTCCAAATCCCTTTTAAGTCACTTAAACCTTTTGGTACCTCAATTCCCCGTTGGTAACGTGAGGTTTATCCCATTTCCTCTGCCTGGCTTACTGGGCCAGCTCCTAAGCCCTGCAGGAGCACAAAGGTCTGTGGATTTCTGTCTGCCTGGCACAGTGGGGCCCAGGCTCACCAGGGACTGACGTGCCCCTGTGCTGTCTGACACTGTGCTGTGCCTGGGGAGGGAGCAGGGGGGACACCACACACACTTCCAAGGGCTCCCTCTTATTTGGATCCATTCCCATGGAACAGGGTGCTGGGCTCAGCACAGGCACACACAGACACCAATTTACCTCGTGCCATTATTTGACATCAGACTTGGCTAAGGGGTCAGGATGGGTGAAAAACACCCTTCCGAGGCAGGGTGGCTGCAGTGCTCCTGTGTTCACACACATTTCCATTGTGCAGAAGCACAACACCTCAAATGAGAGGATGTTCACCTAGAAACAGCCTCCTCTCACTGTCCCCTGCTCTGTCCCCGTGCCCGTCCTCCAGGGACAGCTGTGTAAGGATGTGAATAACCAAAGAGCAGCCTGAGGATGAGGTGGTGCTGGCCTCAGCTGGCCCTCAGACACCCCTAAATCACCCTAAACCACCACCCTCAGACCCTGAAAACTCTAAATCATCACAGCTGAACATTTTCCCCTTTGTCCCTCCTCTGCCCCCCGGGGGAGCAGCAGAAACTCTCCAAAGAGGTGAGCAGGGAAATGGGGCTGCACCAAGTGCCTCCTGGGGAACTGTGCAAAACTTGTTACAGGTGTGGAAAGGGAGGGATTCTGCTGGAAAGGGAGGAACAAGCATTCAGTCAGTCCTGCCTTCTTGTTCTTCTGTCTGGTGCAACCCATGTGGTCATCTGGAGCTGGTTGTGAACTTCAGTGCAGCCTGTGAGTGCAGCAGGCTGGGCTGGAGTCAGGTCCTGGAGAGACTGAGGGTCTGGGAGCAGATTCCAAGGAGGCTCAGGTAGGGTTTTATCCCCTCAGATAAACAGAACATGGAGCTGTTCCTGCTGCCTGTGTCTGCCCCCTGCCCTGGCTGTGGGTGTGTGCCCAGCAGGGACCTGGACACAGCACCGGGAAGAGATTCCTTATCTCAACCACATCCCTGGGACCTTCAGCCCACAGCACTGAACAAAGATATCCTGGCCAAGAACATCCAAGGCTCAGAAATGACCCTTGGGGCAGCAGAGGCTGAGAAGCCCCAGTGCTGGGCTGGTGCTGTGTGAGAGTCCTGCAGCTCAGGGTGTCACTGTCCCAGCTGTGGCCCTGTGAGCAGGCCAGGGAAGCTGCTGCTTGAAGTGATGAGTGAATGTAAGATGAGAATTTATTGAGCTCTCCCTCGTCCTGCCTTTGGGACCGTTTGTCCTCAGGGCAGCTCGTGCTGCTGGCTGGGAGTGCAGTGGCTGCTGGGCAGGGTGAGCTGCCATGGCCAAGAACACCTCCAGAGCCAGGACAGCATGGGGATGCCCCAGAGCACCAGCTGGAAATGGCTCCTGGCCATGTCCTCCCTGCCCCCCTGCACAGGATCCTCCTTTCTGCATCTCCCATGGGGCAGGATGTTCCACCCTGGCTTTGCTCAGGTTTCTGTGCCTTTCAGGATTCTGCAGGACTTGGGAGGGCAAATTCATGTCCCCAAACCCCTTTTCCAGCCTGGAGCTGTCCCTGGTGTCCTGCTGGGAGGGTGAGAGCTGCAGCTCTCTGCACTGGCCCGTGTGCTCCCGGCTGTCCTGGGTGTCTGTGCCTGCATCTGCCACAGAGCAGCACCGACAGCTCAGAACAGCTCCTGGAGCGAGGGCACAGCAGCCACAATGTCACCTGTGGTGACACTGGCAGCTCCCACAGCCTGTGCCAGGAGAGCTGGGAGCAGGAGCCTCGGGCCACAGCAGGCACGGTGGGCCAGCAATTCCCTCAGAGGGCCAGGGCCGAGTGTGAGCAGCACAGCAAAGGTGAGAGGGATGTTTCAGCCCTCTCCCACTCAGGAGCAGCTCCCCAGCTGTCTTTTCTTCCTTTTCCTGTTTCCTCTTGTGACCCACAGATATGAAAGTGCCTCTTTGCAGACCTGCTGCAGCCTGGGCTCCAGCTGAACACTCTCACAGCTCACTGGGGACACAGGCAAAGGCTGTGGCACTTGTTAATGCAGCTCCTCTGCGGAAACAAACAGTCAGGAGTGACTGATCAGCAAAAATCCCAGAACAAACCATCTGCAGGATGAGTGAGCCACCCCCTCCCTCCACAGGGGACGTGTGTGCTCCATCCCCAGGACACGGACAGGCTGTGTCCCCACTTGCTCACCCTGCCACTGCATCCCGCTCCAAACACTGCCTGACTCTTAGGAAGGCACCTTTGGAAGAATCATTTTTGCACCAAGAGTATGAAGGAGGTTTTTGGCAGTGGGGCCATCTCATCGGGGCTGCCCGGTCTCCCCCAGCTCGGGTGGGCTGGAGAGCAGGAGCAGGGGGCAGAAGCACTGCACAGAGCTGGGATGTCTGTGCTGGCAGCTGCCCCGGCCATCTGGGCTTAGCCAGGAACAGCTGCCAGTGCCAGGCATGGCCAAAGGCGGCGGGAGCACCAGAAGGAGTGTGGAAAAGTGCAAGGGGCAAGGACATGCAGGCACTCCCCCCTGCCTCCTTCTGCCTCCCCAGCAGCAGCGTCCAGTCCCCAGCTCCAAGGGCTCTGGCCAGGGGCCTCTGACCCCCATCAGCTGGGGGGGTCTGAAGAAGCTGATGCTGGAACTGGAGGCAGAAAAGCGACAGGGCTGAACTTGAGTGGAAGCCTGAGAGCAGCATTCCTGGAGAGGCAGCACAGCTCCCCTGAGTCCAGCTCCACACAACCCCCGCCCAGGGTCCCCCATCCCAGAGAGACACCGGAGCTCTCTGACCCAGCTGGGGCCTGGCCTTGGTGTCACCGTGACTCAGGAGCTCCTGGAACCCCAGTTCATACATTAAATTTTCCTCTGCTTTGCAGTCTCTGCAGGGCACAGCAGCAGGGCAGCAGCCACCCTCTGCTCAGAGCTCTAGTGCCTACGGAGAGAGCTGAAAGGGATCAGCATCCCTCGGGACATGCCTTGAGGCTCAGAATCTCTTGGGACATGTCTTGAAGCTCAGGTTCCCTCAGAACATGCCTTGAGGCCTCTCCTGCCCTTGCCAGGACTGGGAGCAGGGTTTGGATGTGCAATTCAGGCCCCTGAAGTCAGCACCATCCCTGCCCCCTCAGCAGCACCTCCTCAGGCCAGGGCATGGAGGGTCACTGCGCCTCCTGTGCCTGAGCTGTCAGAAGGGGTGGCAGGAGAGTGAACACCTCCCTCTCTCCAAATAACAACAGAGCAGATTTTAGATAATCCCCCAAAGAACCTCAGCCCAACCTGGGTTTAATTCACTTCATCACCCAGCACCTGCAGGAACCTGTTTTGTCATGAGGGCCCCTGCAGATGGTTCCACTGTGGAGCTGACTCTGAAGTGCTCCTGTGTCCCAGTCCCAGCAGCACACACACTCCTGGGCTCCTCCCCAGGATGGCACTGTGCTGGGACCCCTGGGACACCCCCCTTGCTGCCCCAGAAGGCACCTGGACCCAGGGAAGAGGTCACTGGGGTCACTGTCATTGATGTGCCACCAGCACTGCCATCAGCCCTGTCCCTCCATCAGCCCCAGCTCTGCCTCCAGCCTCTCCAGCACATGGCCCAGGCAGGGCCTTTTTCTCCTCCTGCAGACAAAGTCTGGCACTTCCAGGCTCTCTGTGACTGAGCCCACCCCATCCCCCCCTCCCTGCCAGGGCTGGGGACAGGGCCCAGCTCAGTCTGTCTGTCTGTCTGTCCCTGTCACTGAGGGAGCAGAGCAGAGCTGTGTGGGGAAAGGCTGAGGCTGCTCCTGCTCCGGGGTCCCGTGGCTCTTGTGGCACAGGAGGGCTCCAGCTCCAGGACACCCCAGGCTGGCAGGGAGGTGAGGGATGCAGGGGTGGCCTCAGCTGAGGAACAGGGAGCAGCACAGGAAGGGATGGCTCCAGGGTCTGCCTCTGTGGGATCCCTGCCCGTGCCTGCTGTGATCCAGGGGGAGGAGAGGGATGGGAATGGGTCAAGTGGTGCCAGGGCTGAGGAGGGTGTGCAGCCCCAGCCTCAGCATGGAGCAGCCTCCTGGGGCTCTCTGTGCCCTGTTCACACAGGAATGCACAAAGCAGGTTTGTGGCATTGCCAGTGCTCACTCTTAAGGGCTTTACAAGTCCCTTCTTGTAGAAAATACTTTTCTTGTACCAAATGTCCTTGATCCCTGTTAAGATGCCCAACTCGTGGACAGGAGCAGTGCAGGTGGGAGGGTGATGTGGTGTCCCACAGGAAGCTCCAGAAGGCCTCCAGACTGGAAGGGCAGCTCAGAATTCCAGAGGATGCTCAGCCCAGGTGACTCAGCTCTCTGGCTGAGATGCATCAGTTTCTGCCATCATTTACTCCATGGTTTGGGACTGTGCAGGGGAGGGGGAGTCAGTGGGGATGGGTCAGCACAGCCTCCTCTGCTGCCTGGCACAGGACAGAGAGGGGCAGAGCTCCCTGGGCTTCCCTCAGCAGCCATTCATGAGCCCACACTTCTCTGGCACCCACTGCATCCTGTGAGGTCCCTGCTCTGTGCTCCCTGAGCTTCCCAGAGCACCAAACCCCTCCTGGACCTGCAGGACCTGCCATGGGGAGTGTGCAGGGGCTGCTATCCCTGTG
>NC_031788.1:1074916-1086120 GCF_001522545.3 Parus major
TATTCCTGAGTCCCTGCACTCCCCAGCTGCTCTGGGCTGTATTCCTGAGTCCCTGCACTCCCCAGCTGCTCTGGGCTCTATTCCTGAGTTCCAGGACTGGGGCAGAGCCAGCCAAAGCCAGGACTCCCCAGGGCAGAACGTGCCACATGGCAGGAGCAGCCAGAGGGGAGGGCATGGCTGGGGACTCATTCCACATGGAGAGAGCTGTCCTGGGAGCCTCCAGAGGCCACAGGGCTGGCCACAGCTCCCTGGATGGCTGAGGGGCTCCTTCCTCAGGCTCCTGGCAGACCCTGTCAGCTCCAGCTCCCTGCTTGGCTGCGTTTGGGACTGTGGCCAGCTGCCTGCCCCAGGGTCGTGCCTGCTGAGTCCCCAGGATGCCAGCGTGCCCGTGCCAGGCACACGGGTCACAGCACGCTCAATGTCACCTTCCCCAGCCGGGAGCTGGGACTGCCGGAGGCTCCGGAACCTCCGATCCTGCACCAGCTCCAGGGACATCTGCTGACATTCAGAGCCACAGGCTCTGATGCACGAGGTCTGCATTTGCACAGTTTGCAGCAGGGAGCTCAGGGACTTGTGTTTATTTTCACAAATGAGAAGAACCCCCCCGTTTATCTGCAGTCACTCATTCCCAGCAGTGCCCGGCCGGGAGCGGCTCCGTGGCTGCTCCTGGTGACACACCCCACGGCACAGTGACAGCACAGGGGTACCTGTTCCATCGGGAATGTCCCTCCCTGGCCTCTCCAGAGGGCACTGCTGCAGAGGGAGCCAGCTGTGCTGTGTGCCACAGGGGCCTGAGGGCCAGGACTGGGCTCAGCTCCTGCCCAGCCTGCACTGGAGCCTCCCTTCCCCTGCCAGCCAGGGGCACAGGGCTACAAACAACCACTCTGGGCTCACCACAGCAGCTTCACTGCTGCCACACCTGCCCAGGGCTCAAACCACTGCAGGAGCCAGCAGCAAGCACAAGCAAACACCCAGGGATGGAGCCCTGCACCGTGCTGCTTGTGGGGAGAACTCCCAGAGCTGCCCTGCAAGGCTCGATCCCCACAAGATGCTGCTGGTCAGGACTGGGCAGTGCTCACAGAAACAGCCAGAGAGAGAGAGAAAGGTGTCCCCAGAGCAGCCTGTGAGTGCCACCAGTGTCCCTGGCCACCATGGCCACCCTCCCTGTGTGGAGGATGGAGGTGCTGGAGTGTTGCTCGGGCTCTGGCCCCAGCTGATGGCAGCTGTGCCTGGCTCTCTGTGGTTCCCTGGGCTCTCTGCAGCTCCACAGCCCCTGATGAGCCACAGAAAGTCCCTGCAGTGAGGAGAACCCTTTGCCTTGTGCTCAGTGTCCCCAGGAGCCAGCCCAGCCCATGGCACCGTGTCCCACGCTCTGTCCCAGCCCTCTGGCAGGGCTCCCAGGCTGAGTTCTCAGCACTCCCTGCTGAAGGGACTTGGTGATTTTGCATCTGGACTGGGATCAGTGGCATCAATGGCAGCTGTCATTGCTGCTGACCACTGAATAATGTCACACAATTCCTCATCAATCCCCCTCCACCCACTCCACAAATGCAGTTCTGCCTTGCTGCCTATGGGCAGGAATTTCATTCCAGGTGATTTCTCCCAGGGACTTCGCTTTCCTAGGTCTCCTCCACAAATCCACCAAGCAGTCGTGTCAGCAGGACCCAGAGATCACTGTGGCCACAGATCTGCAGCAAATGGCCAATAAACCTCTGCCCTGGGCTGTGTGTGCATCAGTGACAGCAGGGGAGCTTTAGAGAGAGCACAGAGATGCTGCAGCTTGTGATTTCTCACAGTGCTTCACCACAAAAGAGATGAAGGACAGGAACATCATCTTGAAGCTCTGGGGAAATGCACAACTGGTAAACAGCAAAGGAAATGATCACCTACAGCCTTCACAACTCTCACCTCAGCAATTTCCTGATGGACTTGGGCTCACTTTTCCTTTCTAACCACTGTAAAATGTAAGTATGAACCAAGCAGTGAGGGAAAGAGCCCTGGCACCACGGGCAAAGGATTGCTCAGTCCATCACTGCCCTGGGCAGCGCTTTCCAGTGCCTGACCACCCTTTCCATGAAGAGATTTCCCATAATATCCAACCCAAACCTTCCCTGGCACAGCTTGGGGCCGTTTCCTCGTGTCCTGTCCCTTGCTCCCTGGGAGCAGAGCCCAACCCTCAGCTGCTGCACCTTCCTGTCACAGGAAGTTGTAGAGAGCAAGAAGGTGCCCCCTGAGCCTCCTTTTCTCCAGGCTGAGCCCCTCCAGCTCCCTCAGCTGCTCCTGGTCAGTTCTGTGCCCCTCAGGAGGGCACTGATGGCTCCTGCTGGACAGAACTCCCTCCCTGCATGGGGGTCCTGGCAGCACTTGGAACCTCCAGAGCTGCCAGATGTCACTGGCACCCCTCCTGACGAGGTCCCATTGCTCTGTGTGCTCCCAGAGGAGCACAGACTGAATCACAAGATCATGGAATATCCTGAGTTGGACTCACAGGGATCATCCAGTCCAAGCTCTGGCCCTGCACAGACACCCCAGCAATCCCAGTCTGTGCCTGGCAGTGCTGTCCAAACGCTCCTGGAGCTCTGGCAGCCTGTGCCCATTCCCTGGGGAATTCCCTGGGGAGCCTGGGCAGTGCCAGCACCTCTGGGGGAAGATTTCCTGAAATCCAGCCCATGCCCCTCTGAGCTCCCCAAGCTCCTGCAATCCCTTGGCTCAGCAGCAGCTCAGAGCTGGCCCAGGGGGAGATCTCCAGCCTGGCAGCTGGTCAGAAAGTCTCTTCCCTGCCCTCCCGTGCTCCCAGAGCGCTGCCATGGCTCAGGATGACAGTGATATATATTTATATGTATAAATTTGGAATCAAAGACCCATCAGGTCATTACAACCCTACTTTCCTTGCCTGGTTCCTGCTGCTCTCACAGGGGCAGGGGCAGCAGAGTTCTCCCAGCCCTGCTGTGCCAGCATGGGAAGAGGAAAAGCTTGATTTCTGAGAAGAAGGAAATGTTTGTGAGGACCTCTGACAGGCTGGGGACAGCATGGCAGCCAGGGCCCTGCCAGGGGTGGCCACTGTGGGTGACAGGGATGGGATGAAAGGAGCAGAGCAAGGGAGTCAGTGGCTCCCAAAGCTGTATTTGGGGGCTGTGTCTGGGGCAGCAGAACCTCTCCTGCCTTAAGAGCAGCCAGCAGGGTCACAGCCCTGTCCCTTGGGGCCAGACCTGGCTTTTGTTACTCTCTCTTCTACTCTGGTCATCACTCAGCCTGCCAAGGAGGTCCCCCCACCTTCACAGAGCACAGGGATCCAGGGTCCCTCCTTCAGAAGTCACATTTTACTTCTGCCTGAGACAAAAACTCATTGAACCTCCCAACTTTTTCCTCTCTAGCTGGGTGTCCCATTCCAGCTCCAGGAATACCAGCAGCCTTTTAGTTCCCACAAGATCTCAGAGGGTGAACTGTACCTAAAATCACCTCAGGACCAGGTGAATCAGTCTCAGAGGACCAGAAACATCCTCCCAAAATAAAAGAAGTGCTGAGCATCAATTTATCTTTCCATGGGGTTCATATCCCGAGGATGTCTGTCATCTGTGCCTGCTGAAAGAAGCAGTGTATTCTGTTTTATTACCCTCTGTGGAAGCTGAAACCTTTGGCCAGGTTTCCCCAGTTTCACTCATTGTATTAATTTCTCAGATAATTTTTCAGTGAAAGCCCTGCAAGTGCCTTGGCTCTTCATGGGAAATGAGGATTTTGGGTTGGATGAGCATTGAAAAGGAGGAAAAGAAAGAGGAAGAAGTAAGAAAAAAGAAGAAACCTCTCACTATAGGGACCTTGTATTCAAGTTTTATGTCATAAATTATGTCACATGGATTAATCTCTGATACAGGCAATATACAGCTTATGGATAAATAGGGAAATGTGGAATTAGGGGAAGCTGAGCTTCTGCAGTTCACTGCTGCCAGGGCTGTTCCTGCTCCTGGGCCTGCTGGAGTCCTTGCAAAGACTCTCCCCTCTACCACACCCTGCAGCCAGGTCCTGCAGCCAGTCCTGCTCCACATCCTGGGCACGTTCCTGCCCAGGCAGCCCCCTGGGAGAGTCATTTCACAGCACACGGTGTGGGGTGTGCTCTAAGCAGGTGCTGGGTTTCAGCAGAGACCTGAGATCCTGCACCTGTGTCAGAGCTTTGCTGAAGGTGACTTGCAGGAGGAAGGGACTAAACAGGGGAGAGAGGGTGGAGGAGAGGTGGGATGTGCTGGGGTCATGGGGACAGTGACAGAGCTGTCAGCAGGCTCCAGGCTGAAATCCCAACTAAATCACAGAACCACAGACCTTAATGTTCATCTCCTTCCAAACCCCATGCCCAAACCTGGGCAGGACGCCAGGTTGCTCCAAGCCCTGTCCAACCTGTCCTTGAACCCTTTCAGGAAACACATTCCAAGAATCAAACCTCAGTGACCCTCTGGGAACCTCTTTCCCAGCCCAATAAATGAGCTCCTTGTGACCCTTACTCTTGGCAGGCTGCATCCAGTGGCCACCCTGGAGATGGGAGAGGATTGGGTCCTTCTGGGATGGGGCTGCACAAATTCCCCGTGCCCTCCTTGCTGTCCAGGGCTGGGATGTCCAACATCTCACAGGCAGTGCTGGGATTTCATGCTGCTGCCAGGAATCAAGGTGCAGGTGGGGTGGCTGCAGGCAGCCTGGGATGAGATGGTCACAGAGGGACCCCAGCTCATCTGCAGGAAGCTTTTCCACGAGCTCCTGGGGAGCAGTGTTCCCAGCAGCACGCTCTGTGGAGCCTGCAGTCACCAGGGCTGTTTGTTCCCCGTTACTCACCAACTCCGTTCTCCAGCCAAAAGAGTTTTGCAAGCAGTAATAAAAAAAGATGAATGGAATGGCATGGGATGATTAACCAGGACTGTGAAAGATGGGTGAGCACCTGGCCTTCTGGCAGAACCTGGCAAACACATCCCCTCCTCTGCTTCCACATCCCNCCTCTCCTGGCACAGCTTGGGGCCGTTTCCTCGTGTCCTGTCCCTTGCTCCCTGGGAGCAGAGCCCAACCCTCAGCTGCTGCACCTTCCTGTCACAGGAAGTTGTAGACAGCAAGAAGGTGCCCCCTGAGCCTCCTTTTCTCCAGGCTGAGCCCCTCCAGCTCCCTCAGCTGCTCCTGGTCAGTTCTGTGCCCCTCAGGAGGGCACTGATGGCTCCTGCTGGACAGAACTCCCTCCCTGCATGGGGGTCCTGGCAGCACTTGGAACCTCCAGAGCTGCCAGATGTCACTGGCACCCCTCCTGACGAGGTCCCATTGCTCTGTGTGCTCCCAGAGGAGCACAGACTGAATCACAAGATCATGGAATATCCTGAGTTGGACTCACAGGGATCATCCAGTCCAAGCTCTGGCCCTGCACAGACACCCCAGCAATCCCAGTCTGTGCCTGGCAGTGCTGTCCAAACGCTCCTGGAGCTCTGGCAGCCTGTGCCCATTCCCTGGGGAATTCCCTGGGGAGCCTGGGCAGTGCCAGCACCTCTGGGGGAAGATTTCCTGAAATCCAGCCCATGCCCCTCTGAGCTCCCCAAGCTCCTGCAATCCCTTGGCTCAGCAGCAGCTCAGAGCTGGCCCAGGGGGAGATCTCCAGCCTGGCAGCTGGTCAGAAAGTCTCTTCCCTGCCCTCCCGTGCTCCCAGAGCGCTGCCATGGCTCAGGATGACAGTGATATATATTTATATGTATAAATTTGGAATCAAAGACCCATCAGGTCATTACAACCCTACTTTCCTTGCCTGGTTCCTGCTGCTCTCACAGGGGCAGGGGCAGCAGAGTTCTCCCAGCCCTGCTGTGCCAGCATGGGAAGAGGAAAAGCTTGATTTCTGAGAAGAAGGAAATGTTTGTGAGGACCTCTGACAGGCTGGGGACAGCATGGCAGCCAGGGCCCTGCCAGGGGTGGCCACTGTGGGTGACAGGGATGGGATGAAAGGAGCAGAGCAAGGGAGTCAGTGGCTCCCAAAGCTGTATTTGGGGGCTGTGTCTGGGGCAGCAGAACCTCTCCTGCCTTAAGAGCAGCCAGCAGGGTCACAGCCCTGTCCCTTGGGGCCAGACCTGGCTTTTGTTACTCTCTCTTCTACTCTGGTCATCACTCAGCCTGCCAAGGAGGTCCCCCCACCTTCACAGAGCACAGGGATCCAGGGTCCCTCCTTCAGAAGTCACATTTTACTTCTGCCTGAGACAAAAACTCATTGAACCTCCCAACTTTTTCCTCTCTAGCTGGGTGTCCCATTCCAGCTCCAGGAATACCAGCAGCCTTTTAGTTCCCACAAGATCTCAGAGGGTGAACTGTACCTAAAATCACCTCAGGACCAGGTGAATCAGTCTCAGAGGACCAGAAACATCCTCCCAAAATAAAAGAAGTGCTGAGCATCAATTTATCTTTCCATGGGGTTCATATCCCGAGGATGTCTGTCATCTGTGCCTGCTGAAAGAAGCAGTGTATTCTGTTTTATTACCCTCTGTGGAAGCTGAAACCTTTGGCCAGGTTTCCCCAGTTTCACTCATTGTATTAATTTCTCAGATAATTTTTCAGTGAAAGCCCTGCAAGTGCCTTGGCTCTTCATGGGAAATGAGGATTTTGGGTTGGATGAGCATTGAAAAGGAGGAAAAGAAAGAGGAAGAAGTAAGAAAAAAGAAGAAACCTCTCACTATAGGGACCTTGTATTCAAGTTTTATGTCATAAATTATGTCACATGGATTAATCTCTGATACAGGCAATATACAGCTTATGGATAAATAGGGAAATGTGGAATTAGGGGAAGCTGAGCTTCTGCAGTTCACTGCTGCCAGGGCTGTTCCTGCTCCTGGGCCTGCTGGAGTCCTTGCAAAGACTCTCCCCTCTACCACACCCTGCAGCCAGGTCCTGCAGCCAGTCCTGCTCCACATCCTGGGCACGTTCCTGCCCAGGCAGCCCCCTGGGAGAGTCATTTCACAGCACACGGTGTGGGGTGTGCTCTAAGCAGGTGCTGGGTTTCAGCAGAGACCTGAGATCCTGCACCTGTGTCAGAGCTTTGCTGAAGGTGACTTGCAGGAGGAAGGGACTAAACAGGGGAGAGAGGGTGGAGGAGAGGTGGGATGTGCTGGGGTCATGGGGACAGTGACAGAGCTGTCAGCAGGCTCCAGGCTGAAATCCCAACTAAATCACAGAACCACAGACCTTAATGTTCATCTCCTTCCAAACCCCATGCCCAAACCTGGGCAGGACGCCAGGTTGCTCCAAGCCCTGTCCAACCTGTCCTTGAACCCTTTCAGGAAACACATTCCAAGAATCAAACCTCAGTGACCCTCTGGGAACCTCTTTCCCAGCCCAATAAATGAGCTCCTTGTGACCCTTACTCTTGGCAGGCTGCATCCAGTGGCCACCCTGGAGATGGGAGAGGATTGGGTCCTTCTGGGATGGGGCTGCACAAATTCCCCGTGCCCTCCTTGCTGTCCAGGGCTGGGATGTCCAACATCTCACAGGCAGTGCTGGGATTTCATGCTGCTGCCAGGAATCAAGGTGCAGGTGGGGTGGCTGCAGGCAGCCTGGGATGAGATGGTCACAGAGGGACCCCAGCTCATCTGCAGGAAGCTTTTCCACGAGCTCCTGGGGAGCAGTGTTCCCAGCAGCACGCTCTGTGGAGCCTGCAGTCACCAGGGCTGTTTGTTCCCCGTTACTCACCAACTCCGTTCTCCAGCCAAAAGAGTTTTGCAAGCAGTAATAAAAAAAGATGAATGGAATGGCATGGGATGATTAACCAGGACTGTGAAAGATGGGTGAGCACCTGGCCTTCTGGCAGAACCTGGCAAACACATCCCCTCCTCTGCTTCCACATCCCAAACTCTGCTTCCACATCCCCTCCTCTGCTTCCACATCCCCAACTCTGCTTCCACATCCCCATCTCTGCTTCCACATCCCCTCCTCTGCTTCCACATCCCAAACTCTGTTTCCACATCCCCTCCTCTGCTTCCACATCCCCATCTCTGCTTCCACATCCCCTCCTCTGCTTCCACATCCCAAACTCTGCTCCCACATCCCCATCTCTGCTCCCACATCCCCATCTCTGCTTCCACATCCCCATCTCTGCTTCCCCATCCCATCCTCTGCTTCCACATCCCAAACTCTGCTTCCACATCCCCTCCTCTGTTTCCACATCCCCTCCTCTGCTTCCACATCCCCTCCTCTGCTTCCACATCCCATCCTCTGCTTCCACATCCCAAACTCTGCTCCCACATCCCCATCTCTGCTTCCACATCCCCATCTCTGCTCCCACATCCCCATCTCTGCTTCCACATCCCAAACTCTGTTTCCACATCCCCTCCTCTGCTCCCACATCCCCTCCTCTGCTTCCACATCCCAAACTCTGTTTCCACATCCCCTCCTCTGCTCCCACATCCCCTCCTCTGCTTCCACATCCCCTCCTCTGCTTCCACATCCCCTCCTCTGCTCCCACATCCCCTCCTCTGCTTCCACATCCCCTCCTCTGCTTCCACATCCCAAACTCTGCTTCCACATCCCATGCTGTGCTGGAGGGGCTGCCCAGAATCACTGAGCCATGGAATGGCTGGGGTTTGAAGTAACCTTAGAGCTTATGCAGTGCCACCCCTGCCATGGCAGGGACACCTCCCACTGTCCCAGGCTGCTCCAAGCCCCATCCAGCCTGGCCTTGGGCACTTCCAGGGATCCAGGGGCAGCCACAGCTGCTCTGGGCAGCCTGGGGCAGTGTCCCAGCACCCTGAGCAGAACATTTGATACTGACCATCCCCACCACCACCCACCAGAGCTGGGCTCTCACAAGGAGTCTCTCTTGTGTTCTTGTCTTCAGGTTTTTGATTCCCTTCCAGCAGAACTTCTCGGATTTATCCCTGCTCTCCCTGCTCCTTGACACGACAGTTGGGATTTTGATGCAGTTCTAATCGTTCTGGACTATAAAAAACAAGCCCTGTCTTTCACTAGCATATGGTTCTCCCCATACAACAAGAGACACCAGCACTTTCAATTAAGTTTCTGGAAGCGGTGCTGAAGCACACATGACTCATTTCACAAGTGCACTAACGAGTGAAACGATCCTGCTTTTTGCCAGATCTCCACTCATCAGGAAACAAACAGTATCTGATGTCTTTCTTTCTTTCTTTATACGCTGACGAAAACAACACCCTTCTCTGTCGCCGCCGAGCCCGGCTAGAGATCGCCCAGCTAAATATTCTAATATTTGATAACAGCCCTGCCAGCATGAGCTGACTCATTCCATGGCATGTGCTGCTCCCTGAGGATTGCTCTCAGCACAGTGAACAATTAGCTGCTTCATTCATCCCAGCTTGAGAATGGCAGATAGTTACAGGACCACGGGCATGCTCCTGACGGGAGGGATTTATCAACACTCGTAGTTGTTCCTGTAATTAATCTCACGCTATTTCCACACACACTCACTCACCCTCTGCTCCCACTCTGCTCCTGGCTCCCAAACACTTTTTTATGCTCAGAATGGCATAGAAATCATTTTGCTTTCTGGTCAGTGACACGGAAATGACCATGCAAAATCAAGATGTAATTTGGGGGCTCTGCTCCCCAGCATTCCTTAAACCCTTTGGGTCAGAGCAGAGGCATCCAGCCCTGTGACAGCGATGTCACACTGCCCTCCCCGTGCCTGGCCCCAGAGCAGCCCAGGAACACACGGCTGCTCCATCCCAAGGATGCTGCTGGCTCTTGGTGCCTCAGGGCTGCTGCCTCCTGCCTCTGGGGTGGAGCTCAGCATCCCTCTGGGATGTGTTTCCTGGCTTGGCAATCCAAACCCTGGCAATCCAAACCCTACCGTGCCCCTCCTTCCCGACCCTGCTCAGGAATCTGACACTTGCATCCTCCAGGTCACAGGGAGATGGCAGCAGGCAAAGCATTTCTGTATCCCACATCCCTGCACAACAGACAGCTCCTGGGACCTTCTGCCTCTCATTTTCTCCCTTCCAAGTCCCCAGACTCAGGCTCCAATTGGAGATTTATTTTATTGGCTGTTCATTTCTACAGTTATGGCCAGTGTGAGGACAGCATCCTTGGTACAAATGAACACAGCACTGACTTCAGCATCCTCCTCCTTGTAATTACTGCCCAAAAACTCGCCATGGAAACCAGGAGAAAGGGGGGATGCTCTGGAGGGGATGGGAAGGACTATCCCCAGAGCCCCCAGGAATCACCCCAGTGGCTCCAAGGGTGGGACCCCAGGGTCTGTCTGTCTGTGGGGAGGCATCCTGTGGCTGCAGAGGGCTGGTCCTGTCACCCCACTGCCAGGCTGGGCTGGCCACCCTCCTGGGACAGGGCAAACGTGTCCCCACAGCTGCCATTGCTGCTTTTGGGTCACACCCTGACCCCACGGAGGTGCTGCCACAGGGGATGGAGCAGGGACACCTCTCACATCTCCATGGACACCATGAGGCCACCACAGAGCTCATCCATGTCACAGAATCCAGGATGGTTTGGGTTGGAAGGGACATTAAGGCTCATCTCATTCCAACTCCTGCCGTGGGCAGGGACATCTTCCCCCAGGTGTCCAGCACTGCCCTGAGGGCACAGCCTGAGCCTGGCCTGGGGTGCCAGAGCTCTGCTGTGCTCTCAGCCCTTCACTGGTGTCTCTGGCTTGTGACCCAGACTCTGCCTGGAGCAGATCCACCAGCCCCTGCTTGCCCAGGCAGATATCCCTGATATCCACACTCCCCATCAGCCTGTGCCAGCCAGGACAGGTGTCCCTGCAGCCTCCAGCTGTGGCTCATCCACGCCAGCTTGCAGCACATCCTGACATGTGCCAGGAACAGGGCCTGGACAGGCACCAACCATTCGTCCTTCCCCATTTCGGAGGGTGGCACAGCCCTTGGGGCTGGCACTGACCTGCTGTGGCCTTGGTGCCAGGTGCCACCAGCTGCCATCACTCCCCAGCCCTCCCAGTTTGTGTCCACTGGCTGGGCCAGCATGGCTGGGCCAGCTCTCCAGTTCTTCCTGCCACCCTCAGCTGTGCCAGTGACAATGAAACCAAGAGTTCACGGATGCTTTGGAGGAGCTGGGGACATCCCTCATGGAAAGGGGGCCAGGCTCTGGAATGGGCTGCCCAGGGCAGGGGTGGAGTCACCAGCCCTGGCTGTGGCACTTGGAGCTCAGGAGTTGGGACAAGGACCTGCCCCACCAGCTGCCAAACCAAACCAAACCAAACC
>NC_031788.1:1087100-1088288 GCF_001522545.3 Parus major
AAACCAAACCAAACCAAACCAAACCCAAACCAACCAAACCAAACCCAAACCAACCAAACCAAACCGAACCAAACCAAGCAAACCAACCAAACCAAACCAACCCAAACCAAACCAAACCAAACCCAAACCAAACCAAGCTAACCTGCCCAACCAAACCAAACCAACCCAACCAGCTCCCTCTGCCCCTCTCAGCACTGCCCCAGGGAGTCTGCTCCAAGAGGGAAGAATCACAGAATCACAAACTCAACAGAATCACAGAAACTCCTGAGCTGGAAGGGACCCACAAGGGTCACTGAGTCCAGCTCCTGGCCCTGTGCAGGACACCCCCAGGACTGACATGAAATGATTCACCAGCTGAGAGCTCTCCTGGGCCAGGGTGGGGAGCTGAGGTTTGGTGCCTGGCTGGAGCAGAGCAGAGCACAGACAGTGCCCCTGCTCAGACCCCAAGTGCCAAACCTGCTGCCAACTCCAGCTCACGTCCCCTGCCCAGGAGAGCCAGGGACCATTAGCACTGGATGAATGGAAAAGAATTGAAATCAGCTTGGAGACAATCCCCAGGCTGAAGCAGAGGCAGAATTAACCAGCTTATTATTTTTATTTAATGCCTGCATTGTGCCCCCAGATGAATAATTGGTGTGTGGGGCTCTGCGTGCAGGGCTGTTATGAAGTTTAATTCATTAGCGCTTGTAAAGTGCCTCGAACTTGTGAGATGAAAGGTGTCCTCAGAGCGCCAGGAGCTGTTCCAGCTCCAGCACTGCGGATCTTTAATAAGGATATTGAACGACTCCTCTGAGCCAGCACATTGCGTTTTAACTTCTTTATGGCTGTTTTTACAAGCAGGATCCTAGAGAGCCAAAAAAAAAAAAAAAGTTGAAATAGAAAGCCCCATCACAGTGCCCAGAGCTGGCTCTGCACAGCCACAGAGAGGGGTGTGCCATCCTCAGCCCTGCCCTGCGGGACACTCCCAGGGCTCTGTCCCCATCACCAGCCCCTCCACGGGGACTGGGAGCTGTGACAGCTCTGGGGATGTCACTAACAGGGGAAAGTGGGAAGAGAGGAAGGTCTGGAGAAAGCTGGGGGCTGGTTGCCTGGTTTGTCTGGAGGGTCTGCAGGGGCCTGGCCTGTACTCCATGTCCTGAGTTTGGCTGATGCAGGGGAGGGGAGAGTGGGGGCCATCTGTCCATCCCT